>NC_085028.1:4801103-5013475 GCF_963692335.1 Osmerus eperlanus
ACCAGGAGACCCCCCTGCACAGCCCCCCCCCCAGACCCCCGATCTTAATCCGTGCGGGTGTGGAGGTAGAGAGGATGAGGGGGGGTGGTCCCTGGTTATTTGCTCAATCCTCTCTCTTCTTTTGGGGAGGAAAAAAGAGCCGTGTTTGAGCCTCTGCATGAGGGCTGTGGGTACATCCTTTCTTTTTCATCCTTCCCTTCCTTCTATCCCTCCATTCCCGCCCCCCCCCCCCTTCTCCGGTCATCTCCCTCATAAGGATTCTATTGAGAGGAGGCTGTATTTTTTGTTATGTGTCCATGCAGGCCAAGCAGATACAAATAATCCAGAGTAACCTAACGAGATCAAACTGAGATGAAATGGGGCAGGGGGGCTGGACCCTGTTCACTGACCCAGAGCACATGCACCAATTCCAGGGTGGACTGGGTACCCCAGCCTGAAAGGAATGAGCCAGCACATTTCACATGACATTATCATGATTGGTTTACACAAACACATTTGTGACACACATACAGTATTCATACTTGCCCACAACTAACTTTTACCTTCTGTTCAACTTTGTACCATTATAACCCTCATCAGCAAACCGGTGACTTAATTTGTGTTTAGATATGAGTTTATGTCTGTATATACTACTGTATATATATATATATAGATATCACACTGTATGTGTTTTTACATATGTAAATGTTTAATTGCATTACCTTTTCAAGGTATTCACCCTGCCCAGAACGCATGGTAAATCTAGCTGTCATTCCCCACAAAAAGTAATAATTGGTGCTGATACTATTTTATCAAAATGTATCTGTACATAAACTAGGCTACATCCTAACTAGCCATTTTAGCTGACAGTCACGCAACCTCTTTATTTCAAGTGTTTAGCCTTCCCTCCTAACCTCTTTATTATTCTGTTATGTTTACATAATTATTGTTACTTGGATATAATTATTAAATTGTTCACTGTGAGCATTACAATTTTAAATGTAGTCTTTGTGATTAAAAGCCTTGTGTTATTTAAAGATAAATCTGTAGCAGTGTAGGCTAATACAATTGATTGAAAAAATCCAAACATATAAAAAAAACATTCTTATCTCTCATAATATTTTGCATTATTTTAGTTGTACCAGTAGTAGCCTATGCTAATAATATGTTGTTTGGTGTATGTGATTCTTATAATTAATATTAGCCTACATGTCAGTAAGAAGGCTAAAAGACTAACATATTTAGGACTAACGGTTACGTTATGGATAACGAAATTAATTCTATGATCTTACATGGGTCACTGCCAGTCCCTGACTCTTGTCCATGGGCTCCGGTCCCAAGTCCCCGATCTGACCTGGCGGATTTCGTCCTCCGCATTCCTCTCACTCGCCCTATCATAAACATCCTCGCATTTAGACCAAGGGCAGGAAGCGCGCGAGGACAGGAATTTCACTCTTTCAAAGTGCATTAGAGCTGAGAGCTCGATAGAAAAATTGATCTGCAGTATTCGGTTTATTATCCTAAACACGTGGGCGTTGCGCCACACACTGACGGGTATTGCGGATTCACGGGCCCTTTGCTGTTGTGTTTTATTGTTTTTCAAGTTTGTGTTAATATTATTATTATTTATTGTATTATTATTTGAGTTGTATCATTGCTGTTGTGTCTAATACTAGGCAATGTTTGTTATCTTGACTACAACACTATGAAAACAGCTTTCAGTGCATTTACAAGGTGATAGGCCTACATCATAGGCTATTTGTTGGCCAAACGGCAACAGAACGGGGTCAGCTGCGGGAGTGTGAACACATGCAGGATGGTTTTACATTGTATCTTTTTATTACAGTCAGCGTTTATTCGCTCATGATTGTTCTGGATCTTGCAAAAATTGGAGAGGGATTCTTTATTCGATGTGTATTTATCTAAGACAAGAAAAATAGACTCTGTATCTCTCTTCTTTGCTCTTGCGTTCAGCGTGCCACTGTGGCGTACTTATGCTGCCAAGTTCTGTTTTTATAGGAATTTAGATCATTTATATAAATAATTTAACGTGGTGGATATTGCTGCTTAATCACAATGCATTTGGAGGGGATGTGTTGGAATTAATTCTGGGCTCGTCCTTTTGCTCCAAATTTAATTCAATATGCTTTATTGGCATAAATGTTCAGGTTAAAAATGTTTGCCAAAGCAGGGCCACAGTGAAGGGAAAACACATGTAGCCTAATTATAAACATATCATTGTATTACATATTGCTCTCATAATCATAATCAGCGATTAAATCTTGACACTTAAAACTTTTATCAATTAAGGTCTGGAATAAATTAAAAGTTTATTTTACTTAGGTAGTCATGTCAAGTGTTTGTTTTTTTTTATCTAAGATTCATTTGACATTCCCCTATTTCCTAATTGTTGCATATTCTTGCCAACAAAATAGCCTACTGATTATTTTTCTTCACCCACTTAATCTTTCAAGGTAACACTTTTATCCATTCTAAAAAGCGATGAAAGAGAAACAAGAGACATTCAAATTAACATTCTTAGACTCTATGAAAGCTAATAATGCCAGACCAGTTCGGGTTACACACTGGCCTCGTGCTCACGATGTTTACACATTACTTAACCTGTTTATTTACGGCTTGTTGTGACGTGGTGCGCACGCCTTTGGCAGCAAAGGCCAGATGCGTCGCGCAGGTTAGCTTCAGGTGCCAGAGAAGGGTCGAAGGTTTTGTGGTGAAATTGCTCAGACAAGTTTAATTAAAACTAAAACAAAAGGCCACATTTCATTTAGCTTATTCTAGAGAATCAAATGTGCCTTAAACTGGTCTAAATAGCTCAGACCTAAATAGGCCTACACATATAGGCTAGGTTAACATTGTTTGGCCCAGGTGCCAATGCTAACAACTACCTTGTCTACTTACCATGGGCCTATCTTAAAACGACATAGCCAGGCCAAGACCTATGGCAGATGTTAGCCTAAAGTGTAATAGGCCCAATTATAAAACAGTTGGGCTATGAAATGTAGGCCTATAATTATACCCCAAAAAAATGTATAGCCTACATGATTTGACCTTGCCCTATGTTTTATTGTTTAGAAGTCCAGAATCCAACATCCTCATGTGGGACACGAGGACAGGGAAAGACCACAAGAACAATCTTTCTCCGAATAACAATGAAGACGAGGCTAAATAACTACCCAACGGAAATCACAAGGTATTACCGAACCACACGCTCACTGTCAACATAGGAACATAAGAACTCGATTGTTGTGGTGACTATATTGTCAGCAAAAATTAATTAACCTCTACACCGCATCTTTTGCTTCGGCACAAACCACAAACCAAAAACATATAAAGCGTTATTTTCAAGTGTTATGGAGGGCTGGATTATTTTCTGCATGCATGACAGGCAAATAGCCTATTGTTGTGTGTGGAAGTGTGTCTTGGATTACTCTTAAATCTGTTTGGTGGCACAAATCTGAGGTAAAATGTAATAGGCCTACAGTATATCTACTCTTTATCGTTCTAAATTGAATCCTTTGTAATTGAAGTCTTTCAGATAGGTTTCATATTGACATGTTAAAAATAAAACATTCAGAGTTCCAAACAGCCGGGCAAATAAAGGCTGTGTGATGTAATCAACAAATGTGCATATTTCTATGGGCTCTATAAACTTGTTTAGAGTTTATTTTTTATTATTATATCTAGCAACGTTGATTTCAGTGCAGCATCAATTTTAAGAAACTCAATTGTTTTAATCGCACTTTTGTGCACCCGTTATTATCCTCCATTATTAGACTAACATAATTTGCCACAATATCATCGTTGCAGTTTTTAGAGGTATGCTACGTAGATTTTTTCAGGTTGCAATGGGCTAGCTACTTTTTGACAAGCACACTTTTCATGCGAATGTCCTCAAACGGGGCTATGGTCTTTCCAGTTGATGTGTGTTACCATGTGGGATTCACCAATATTAGTGTTGTGTCACTATAATAATTTATAATACGTCGTTCAAAATGAGACTACTCGATTAACATCTCGTTCATGTGTCACACGTATTTATTTACATTAACAGTAAACGGAGAAGTTCAAAACATATGTGAAAAAGATCATGAAGAATTTCTAAAAGGTCTCTGTTCTAGCACTTGAAACTGCTCACTCCGACTCTGTAGTAATTGCACGTTGAGAGACGGTTGGCTCTTATCGCTGTTCAGCTGTTCCCCTGCGAGACTGGGCTTCTCTCAAGCGACCCAGCCGCAGACTGTGGGCCGGTGGCGGGTGATGACACACATGCCAATGCTGCTCCACCTGAGTCGACTCTCATAGCACGGAAATATACTCCCCAAGAAAGCCGACGGGACCCGCATGGGTGGCCAGGGAAATGTATCCCCTCTTCATACACCTCCCTACCAATGTGAGCTAATTAAGCGCCACTATCAATCCAGGTTTTCTGAGGCCGTGGACATGGGGGTAGCGGCTAATGAGTGCTTTGCATTTAGACCAAACTTCATGCAAAAACACTGAGGAAATTCTGAGGTTATGATGGAAGCCACTTGGGGAAACAAAAAAAAGCTAATTGGTTGTTTTACTAATCAAGCTAAAGTCATATCATTGACTGCTTTACACTAGTTATAGATATGCATTGTGTTTAGCCTATAATAGCCTACATAAAGGTTTCAAATTTGGCCGCAAATATTTGTATGATGTTCTTAATTAAAGAATGTATGTTATTCATATGATATCATTAAGTAATAGCGTCAACTGACTGCATTCAAGGAAAATATTAAAACTTGCTATAATAGAAGAGCATGCTTTGGACATCTCTACTATTTATGAACGCCCGTGACGCTGTATCAAAGGCCACTTTATGTTATTTTGCATGCGTGTGTAATTGAGGAAAATGCATTTGATCATGATAGATTCCTCCCCTAACAAACGAATGTAGGCGGAACTCAAAACGCGCACAAATCACAGAGCAGAATAGTATGCTACGTCGAACGACGCACGGGCAATCCAGAACGCACCAGCGTCTGCCATCGGGGGGGAAAAGAGAAAGAAAAGGGTTGGACTTAGTGAGGAAGTAAACCACAACCTGTGTTGCGCTTCCATCAGAAACCAGTTTTAAAGAAAGTCTATTCTACGAGGAGACTGCCCGATGCCACCAAGCCCCCGACTGAAACACAAAACAAAGATTTCTCTGTGCGTAAGACGAGGCTCATTTTTTTATCTCAGCTTGGGTTGCATCTCGAGTTGCTTCGTCGGGAATACTTTTAACCTGTTGATTCTGTGCTACAAGTGCACTTCATTCTCTATTTCAGTAATTGTGCTGGATTAGTTTTTGTTTTGTTGTGCGCAATGATGACCACTTACCAAAACCCGGAGGATGATGCAATGGCCTTGATGGTCCACGACACCAACACTGCCAAAGAGAAAGAACGACCCAAAGACGAGCCCGTCCTGGACAAGAGTTCGGAGAAAACGGACCCGTCCCAGAAACCCCCATATTCCTATGTCGCTCTCATTGCCATGGCCATTCGAGAGAGCTCCGAAAAGCGCCTCACTCTGTCCGGTATTTATCAGTACATCATCAGCAAATTCCCGTTCTACGAGAAAAATAAGAAAGGCTGGCAAAACAGTATTCGACACAACCTAAGTCTCAATGAATGCTTCATCAAGGTGCCCCGGGAGGGCGGCGGTGAGAGAAAGGGAAATTACTGGACCCTCGATCCGGCGTGCGAGGACATGTTCGAGAAGGGGAACTACCGTAGGAGACGCAGAATGAAGCGACCCTTCAGACCTCCACCAACCCACTTCCAGCCTGGGAAATCACTCTTCGGTGGGGACGGATACGGCTACTTGTCTCCACCCAAGTACCTGCAGTCCAGCTTCATTAACAACTCTTGGTCTCTTGGCCAACCGCCTACACCGATGTCCTATACCTCCTGCCAGATGGCCGGTGGCAACGTGAGTCCCGTCAATGTGAAAGGACTGTCAGCTCCCTCCTCCTATAACCCGTACTCCCGAGTGCAGAGCATGGCTCTCCCAAGTATGGTGAACTCTTACAACGGCATGAGCCATCACCACCACCCGCACCCTCACCATCCTCAGCAGCTGAGCCCCGCCACTGCGGCACCTCCCCCCGTCTCCTCGAGCAACGGAGCGGGCCTTCAGTTTGCCTGCTCCCGCCAGCCTGCCGAACTTTCCATGATGCATTGTTCGTACTGGGACCATGAGAGCAAACACTCGGCATTACACACAAGGATTGATATTTAGTTTACGAGCATGTCACTTGTAAAATTGACTCTTAAAGAGAGTCTACTCCTCCCAGTTTTCAAACAAGAACCAAAGTATTTTTGAAGTGACAATATTCTGACGGGCTCTTTTGATCCAGCTAATGTCTTGAAAAGCCATATGGAGAAATGTAAGCATGGATGTTGAGATCATTTTTTGGGAAAAATGGAAGTAAGGGAGCCATCGAGGACGCATGAGGTAGCAGAACTTTTTCGGGGGCATTGACGCACCAATGTTTGAGAGAAATCTGTGTTTTTGTGGTTTTCAATATTTGTAAAAGGAAAAGAAGATATATAAAAACATTTCGAGATCCCCATTCAAAGGAATAGGCGAGATAAATAATTCAAGGCTGCGTTTGATCAGTATGCGTAATGACATCTCAAGTTTATAGAGGCATACTATTACTGTTGCCAAATTAAACAAAAAACACACTCTCGAAATGACTATGGCTTTCATAACATTACTTGAGAGAGTGATAATTGAACTAGGACGTAATTAGGACATAGAATGTGAACTGAGCGGTTTCAGGTGAAATGTTGATTCTTTCCCATGTTTTTTAAGTGACAAAATCCATAGGCCTATGACTTGCAGGTGGGAATAGAAAACCCTCACATCATAACAAAGATATTTTACTTCAGGGGTCATTTACTTATTAGGCTTTGAGGCCCCCGATAGAAAATGTTTAGTTTCAAATAACACCAGCCAGTGACAGATTTTTTAAAAACCTTTTCTTGTTTATTTCGTGCGTTGTTTTATACATAAACGTAAATATATTTTGTCTCATACATGTTGGGACCATGTTAAATTAGCACTTTTTTCTGTTTTTATAGTTTTGTGAATTTCTTAATAAACTTGTAATTCTTTCAAAGTAATGCACTTGTTGTGATGTAATCTTTATTTTTGCAAATAATTTATCTATCAACCGGGCCAGAACAAATCAGGCTATAGCCAAGCTAGCCTATATATTATCAATAAATCGCTGTCATTGTAATTAATTATTTGTAATAAAAATGTTAACATTTTATTTTAAGAAAAACGCGTGTGTAGACTACATTAAATCACGTTTTGCCTTGCCAATGTCATAGGCGTAATCTAGGCTACATTTCTACAACAATGCAAAAGATTAATGTTTTTTCAGGAAAGGACTTGAATAAGGCAATTAGACTCGTTGGTGTAATTCTGTTGACCTGCTTTAGTTAAAGGTGGCAAAGTTTGCACTTTGAGAGGAATTTATTCCAGAGCATTATTCGGTAAAAGCCTATTCCCTATTTGAAAGTATATATATATTTTAATTCAAAAGGTTTCATTGTCTTTTGCCTGATTTAAATTTGTCCACAACTCAGACCTCATACATTAAGCCAATCGAGAAGTCAATATATTCATTATACGTCAACATTCAAGTAGAGTAGAGATGTTACCTCTTATATTACGCGTTCGCGCTTCTGCCTAATCGTTTGCTGTAAATTGAAAAATAAAGTTGAAATTTGCGCGTTTTGGGCTCGAGTTAGCTTGAGCTATTGTGGGTTACTTGGCAGCCGTTGCTCACAGGCGTTGTGTAGGAGAAACAGATGCTGCTGCAAGTCAGAGGTCTCAATGACGGTCTCTCTATTTAAGCATTATCCACAGGAGTAAATGGATTGATAAACTTACTTTTATATCAATATGACATCGTCTACATTTTGGATTAACTGAAAAACGTTTATTGTTAGCCCAATAGGCCTACAACATTTTAATAGGACAGGCGATGGCTTTTGGACTTTGCTGGACTTTAATTTGTTTCTATACTAATATGACCAATTTGTAATGTAATTGGTTGACAAACACCATAAGGTAGGCTACTATTAACAACTTCAACAGCTAATTGAAATCCTCAGATATTTCAACAGTACTTTTATGGTAGACTAATAGGCCTACATGCTGAAACGTTCTGTTGTTTTTACGCTCAACCCCTTAGACAGAAATGCATGCACCAACAGCAGAATGTACCAAGCTTGCGAAGCTGGCTGGCCAGCTGCTTTATGGGAAAATAAAATTATAACTTGCACGTATATAAAAACTCCACCTCTCTTTATTATTGTCTGGAAACATTGGATTTGATGTACGTGCACTTCCCGTGAGGCCCATTGCTGCCGTCCCCGGGGGCAGTGACTCTTGAAGAGAGAAACGTGGTGACGACTGAAATGCATTCAATACAACTTTTATTCTCAACACTCTTATTTCACAACACTTACCCAAAGTTAATGAGCGATCCGGTGATTCAATTTAAATAAAAACAAATCTCTGTAATCGTAGCCTATGTATATATTTATTAATCATGGCGAGATGTGTTTAGCTTTCGAACTACAAAACAGTCCTAGTTTAGATGGCAGCCAAGTCAATAAGTTGTTTATTTTGGTAAGCTACTGGCATTACTTTGTGTTGGCACACCTTTAGGCCACCAGTTGTCTCTCAGTATTGGTGGCACGGATTTATGGCCTGTGATGTCGTTTGGCCTGAGGGATCTCAAGCTTAACCGTAAGCAATCACTCATGACTTCAGAGCTTTTACAACGGAATACAAGTTACCTTGATTCCCCCGTCGTCCAGTGGTTCCCTACCTGGCAAACAATACATTTTAAGATATGTATATGCCTGCATTATAAGTCTCGAAATCTGATCAAATCCAAATATTTGTAAAAAAAAAAAAAGAAAAAAGAAAAAAAGAAAGTAAAACCCCAATCCAGCCTAAATCGAACAGAACACAGGCTACATAGCAGTATTTCGATGTTGACAAGCGATTCGGTTTAAAAGTAGTGGCAAAAAATAACAATCAAGCAGTTTTACACCTCCATGCTTATTACAAGGCAAGAAGGCTACTGTGAATGATTCAGGGGATAATATTCAACATATCTCATTAAGTGTGAGGGCATGGTGCGTCGTGCGTTGCCGGTAACAGAGACGGTGTCCTATTATTTTTGCTACCCATTAGAACGTGCTGCCAGAAACTGCGCTTGCGCATTTCAAGGTTAAGGTTAGGGTTAGACGTAAATTTGCGCTATATCAAAATCCAAGGTCTAGATACATGCATTTTGTTTGGAATTATAGGTATTAGAAGCGTAAGTTAATGTTGAACAGTATTATACTGCACAAGTACAAATATGGAATCTGCGGAAAGTCGGTTGACAAACAGCTGTAGTGAAATTATTTATTTCCTCAAGCTATGCGCACATTGGAGCCCATTGTGTTGTCTATCAAGAAAAACAGTAAGCTAATTATAGCCTATGCAATATGTTTAGAATAACAATAGTTATTCTATTTTCCCAACCGCCTAACATTCCTAATAGAGTTTCCTAATGCCCAAACTTCATTAAACGAGTGTTTTAATACAAACAATTAATGTATGTAACTGGAGACTATGGGATCAGTGGTTTTGTGTATTTCTTAACTTTGACACACAGTGTCACCCTGACTGGTATAGGCCTATACCCCTCAATTAAGAATAAAATATAGGCCTAAAGCATTGGCGTGTTTCCGTCGACAAGCAGATAGCCTATTATAGCATATAGACCTATGTTTTGGCCTGAAAGTAGACTCAATAATATTTCAAATTTGCAGGCTAGATAAATACGACCCATTTACGTTTTAATATCTATAATGATATTCATCATATTTTATTTTGTAACTGTTTTGTTAAGGGAATAGGCTACAATCCCTACAGCACACAAAACAAGTGTCTCAGTTGCTCTTCAACGGGGGCTAAACAGTTGGACTTTTAATGTGCAGTGAAGCCAACTTCTCCCACTCAAATGGCTGTTTTCGAGCGAGCTGGGCAAAACAGCGCGTTCAACACTTTTCACCGCTGCCGCGCCGCATCAACTGACATCTTTATCCTCCCGCGCGAAGAGGGAGCGTCCATGCAGGCTTGAAACGTGGCAGTGTAGCTATATTTTCTGCTTCCTCACATTAATGTTTTGTAAACAAAGAGGAGATAAGGGCGCGTTTAAAAGGCCATTGTATTCTAAACATGCTCCTAAAAATAATAAATAGAAATGTTTCATGAAAATATAACATTTTTTATCTAGTCTTATTAACCGACGTGATATAGCCTATGCACAGTGAGGCTATTTGATTTTAAATGAAGGAATATAGATTGTGATGGATGTTGTTATTGTGATTTATACACTTAAGATGGCCATGATTAGCATTGTTGTTATTGTTTGTGTTTCTGCAGTCTTTGAGTTATAATGATTCTTGTTTGTTTTTTTCATGCAAATATACATATTTTGTCTTTTAATTCAGTGAAAGTAGGAAGCCACGTAATAGGATTCTGATTCTGTAAGCTCATAACAAATATGGGGCACAGGACAGAGTCAAGTGATTGAACGACTGGTTCCTTTAACTCCTTTAGTGGAGCTTTACGCACATAGGCCTATAGCCCAACTGCTTCTCTCTCTCTCTCTCTCTCTCTCTCTCTCTCTCTCTCTCTCTCTCTCTCTCTCTCTCTCTCTCTCTCTCTCTCTCTCTCTCTCTCTCTCTCTCTCACACACACACACACACACACACACACACTCACACACACACACACGCCGCACACACACTGTTCATCATGGCACAAAGCGCGCATGTCTTCTATGGTAGTCTGGGTGCAACAGGTGTGCATTTGAGCAGAAAGGTTGACATTTCAGTCAGGCGGACGTGAACAATAGGCCTGCATGCAGGATGTCCCCGAGACTGAGGGAGATAAGACGAGTCTGAATATACCTTGGTTCGCGAAAAATAGTCAAAAATAGTCTCATACTTGTATAAGGTAATCTAAGCTCATCATGAAATTAATTATTCGAGATCAAAACAAAAACGCATTTCGATACATTTGACTTGCACCGGATCTTACAGATGCGAGCAAATAAATATTTTCCGCTATGTTTCAGAAACAGCCCAAACGCTAAACAACCTATTCTTTATTTCATTCTTCGACAATTTTATGAATTTGCTCAAGTAGCCTAATGCTTTTATGTATTTGTTATAGGCCTACTAAACCTAATTAAGAAAAAAAGGATTCTAAATAATCCTAAATTTAAGCGAATGCTCATGTGAATACAAATGGTAAATCCTACAAAACTTGGCAAGCTTTTATGCTAAATTGCACATTTTAATCCAAATTAATTGAGAAAGCATAAGTAAGATACTAATTGCAACTGTCATTAAACAGGCCTACAGAATCGTGAACCAAATGCTATTCAATATCAACTCTTTGGGGACCAAGTGCTAATGAGATAGTGATCTTAAATCCTGAAGTCCTAGGCTATATAAACTGAGGTTAATTTAATCACCAAACAACGTCTCTGTTAATAATTGCCTCATTTAGCAAATACTACGTTAACTCTGTTTAACTCCGTTAATTATGTCTGAGTTTGGGTTGGGTTGCAGTTTGAAAGGTGGGGAACAGCGACCTGTTCCCTGATCACGTGCAGTAATGGTGATTTAAATAGCAAATCTGACATGTGACTGCAACATATCCCCATGTACCCTCGGTCCAACACAGGCCCATCTTTTTAAGATGCAACACAATAATACAGTTCAGGATCTCAGTCTTGTAGATTTATAAAAGGTAAAAGTTGGTTATATTTGTATTGACTACAGTGATAATACGACCAAGTGACCACCATACTGCTTTTCTCACATCTCTGCGTAAAAGTTCAAACGGCCTATATGAAATATGAACATACCAAATATGCCAATAAATAATGCACACATTTCCTCTCTATTTCAGTGCATTTAAAACATTGGGTTGGGTGAAGTGAATCTACACACATGGCTTGCATCCAAAGTTCTAGGGATGTTTCTATTATATATTTATTATTCTATGATGAGGTGAAAGGGTTTCGCACTCTGTGCCATTTTGTTTTTGCGTGTCTTTCCGTTGAGCACGCAGTGAATAACCGTGATTGTATCCTTTGTTGTACTCCAGGGGATGACAGATTATAATCAACAAGACGAATGAGGTCAAATCATTCTCACAGAACGCATTTGACCCTCGCCTTCCCACCTCCCACCTCTATCCTCTGTAAGTTAGGTGTACCTGCACTTGCTCTAGGAACACGTGTGTGCGTCCGTCACCGGCGGGGAAGGTGACGGCGAGTTTGGCAGCTGCGCACGCTAGGGCACCGGCGAGGTGACCCGGCCGTCCGAGTCACCCACAGGTTGCCGGTTTCCCAATGCTCTCACACAATTGAATTCCTGGCATTCTTGAGAATGTTTGAGATTGAAGCGAACCAGTTTCCATTTGGTCGCGGGACACATCACCCTAAACCCATTGAAAAGGAGAGTGGGGTCACCACTGTTTGGTATACACCAGCTCGAAACAGGAAAATATGCAAAGATTTGATTCCCAGAAAATCCGGCAATTGTTCAGATCAGCGTGAGTTTTTCCCTCTCATGCACCAGAAATACTAAAGGGAATTCTGGTTTAAGAGCTCTGTCTATTGCATTGCAAACAATGTCTTATTTTTATGAGGAGCATCCGTTGGTGAATCTGCAATGTAATCCATTGTCATGGAGATCTACGTGATGTTTTCAATTGCAAAGGATTTTTATCTCATGAAAACCGCAAGAAACAAAAGATTAGGCTTCATGAAATATTCTCCAATATGTCAAAATAATTAGACAACAATTGTGTATTTTGATACTCAACAATTGGTTTATAAATAGGAAACACACGCGCTTTGTTGACATTGGCCAAAATGAAGACAGGGGTTTAATGAAAGTTCTATAAATACATACTTATAAATACGCACGATGAGCTGTCATTCAGTCACGGAGTTTAGCTGACTTTCTGCCTGAGGCAACATCACACACCGACCTCCCTCTGCCCCAGCCAGAACAGGGCCACTGAAATGTCACCTCGAGCCGATTCCGATGCCAAGGGGCATAAGACTGTGGTGCGCCATGCACATCTCCAAACAGGCCACCTTGGAAATATTGGATATTGATCGTTTTCATTTCATTATTTCATGGGGAGACAGAAGCCTTGCTGTAAATTTAAATCTAATGTATCCAAGTATTCTCAGACCGGGAAAGGCCTTATTAAATCTACTCAAATTTCGTTTGTAGCACACATCTACGGTCTACCTTTAAATATTTGGGACTCTTTTTGAAATCAAATAATTCCAAATAAAAGGAAACTAACATGCTGCCTATACCTGTAGACAGCTTAACTTGGACAACTATAGTCTACCTCCAGACAGTGGAACCGACTGGCCTCGTTCTGTAAAGGGAAATGCGATAACCATTTCCTTTCTCTTGATTATGAGCTCTAAATTGGTTTGTCGGTTTAAAATGTGAGTTATTTTCCCATCGTGCCTATTGATGGAGTCTATTTTTAAACCTTTACCCCGGTTGTGCCCCGGGAATGCTTCCAACGGGCTGGTACGTCATTAAAGAGCGCGCCGGCCAGCCTCCTCTCGTGTTCAGACTCATTACATATTTATTAAAAAGTAGGCTACACTAATCTAAAATTAAAATATCACGATCAATTAATTAAACCGTAACACCTGAAATCCATAGACCTATAAAACCGCAGATGTTCACAACTTAATGAAAATTATATTATTCGAACTGCGATCATTTTATCTGTTAAACAAAGTCTCTGGGTCACAATGAGGCTATAGAAAATGTTGGATGACAATAATAGGTGTCATTTGAAGTTTCTGTTGCCTATAGTCGGCCAGTATCCAGTTCTGAGCCGCTGTAACTCAGCTGATGTCCTTGCTCGTTTATCAGGGGCACAGATACAATCAACTGTTTTATTAAAGGAATAAAGAATAGCTTATCAATGTGAATTTACCTCAATGTAGACCAGGGAGGCTATGGTCAAAACAAAGCAAGGAATAGGATAGTGTCAAAAGTCAGATGTATACATTCTGAAACTGAGAAAGTTAGGCATGTAAAAGTCTTACATAACAAATACATCAATACCTTAAGGGCCATTGTTTGAAACTTCAATACAAAATTACAAAGAATTACTGGGTCTCTCTCTTTATTGGCTGATATGTGTCCACCAAACAAGAAGGCATAGGTGCTGACCCTGTGTCCCAACCTCCCAATCAAGGATTTACCCCGGCTTTGTCAAACCAAATATCGTCTCTCAAAGTACTATCCAATTTTAGAACCAGAACATTTTCCTTTCAAGCAATTACATACCTCTTGGCAAGAGCTCACAATTAAACAAATTATTATATTTTGATACCCGTAATTATACGCATTCGCATGAGGTCCCCTTTTAAGTCCAACGTGCTTTTTATTACACGCATTTCTCCCGTGATGAGATTATGCATAGCGCAGGTTTGGATTGAGTTAGGGTACATTTAATCGAATAAAATGAGAATAACTCTGTAATGGAAGCATGCTGGAAGCAGCACTGCACAGCTCAGGACTTTCTCTTTGAGCTCGGTTTATGTTTAGCAAATTTCAGAAAATGAGAATGTTATGAGGGGGGAGCGTAGACGGAGTAGGCTAACCACCCTTCAATCTTCCTATATGTAGAGCATATGGCACATGACGTGGGCATTTGAAGTTGCATATCAACGACTGCAGTGTTAGATCAATTTAGTTTGGTAATGAAGAGAGTATTATGGTCAATATATAAATCTATTTTGAAACATGGTCAGGACCTTGCAGGAAGCGTCTGATAAATGAATACATTATCTTTGATTTCTGATGGGGAGTGTTTCTCAAATTCTGTGTTTAACAACTTACACAGACCTCATTAGTAGGCTATGTGGTTATTGTTCATATACTTTTGGACACTGGCTTTAACTATTGACCCATGAGCATATAGGCCTACTGTAATGCCTTTGAGATGTTAATGCTATGTATGGACTGCCCTCTTGAGGTGGGAAAAGTGCTAGTGCAGTTGATTAACAGGCTATCCCGTCCGTCGAAGTTCATAGGCCTCTTTCCTGAAATGTAGACTAATTCACCCAACTCCAGCAATGGCAGTTAAACCCTAACCCATTTAACGTAGGCTATTATGTTTATTTTTATTGTTTTTTTCTCCTGTAATGATTTTCATTCTGTAATGAAAATCTAATTTTGGTCCCAGACAAACATTTTATTTGAGTTTCAGTGTTTTCAAATCAAAATCTCAAACAGAACATTTCAAAGTATAATTTGCAATATGCCTACGGCCTAATAGTATCTCACCAACGACCCATTAAAGTTAAAGTCCAATAGCCCTACTCGCTACTTTGGCCGATAGGCTTAAATGGCGCGTCCACACTTTTCTTGGAAGATGAAAGTTCCCCCTATTCATATGCAAAGATGACGTAAAAATGATATCATTCGGAAATGAACTTTAGCACACTTAAAAATCTGTACTCCAAGGCTTTTGCCCTTGTTGTCACCAGAGGGCGGCAGTGATCATCATTCAGTTAGTGTCGCCTACCATTAAATGTCGCCGTGAAGCAAAAGGCAAATTCAATGACATATTTATGGATTTGTGTTTTTATTTGACAATTCGTCAGCTGCTGATCCGAACCAAGGTGATCCTTAAGTGGGGCTAGGTCTATCATGGGATAAACAACATCATTAAGAATAGAACTTGGAGCATGTAGCCTAATTCTGCCCTTGGCAATACTCTCATGAGAACCTTTATCTTGTTAGCATGTGATCCTTTCTGGGCCTCTTTTTTCGTTTATTATGTGTCTTTCTTTTTTCCCCCTTCTTTTTCTGTACATAGGCTACATAATGTTTTTCAAGACATCTCAATATTATTCCCGTCCCTGGGCATTGAGCTAGGCACCGCTCGGCACGACCTCCGTATCAAAGAATGAGACATTCCAGATGGATTCAACTCGGCCAACATGCGCGCATTAGAGATGATTTTTTAGATAATTCATCAGTCAGAACTTTCTATTTCCGGGTGAACTCACGGCCCCGAAGTTTTTGAGCTGGTTGTAGGCTGTAGATGAGGGAGAGCGTTGCCGGTTAGAGCACTGTTGCTAGAGCAGATACACAGGGAGGGGGATAGGAGGCGGACGGAAAAAAATAAGAGCAGCTAAGTAGTGCGTGTCCGTGGTGTGCACCTTCTGAAAAACAGGAAGCGACGCCTATCTGCCCACCTGCGCTCGGCATTGTCCTGCGTGGAAGACACGGGGCTTGCGGACTCTGAAGCGTAACTCAGATTTGAAACAAAACTCTTCAGTGTTCTGGATCTCTTCGAGCTGGAAAACCAGACTATTTTCCCGAACGTATGTTCACTATTCTACAATTGAAAACAGAAGAGTACCCCAAGGTAAATCCGTGGCTTTCTCCCCTTCCTCTATACCATTAATGAGTGCGTCGATCGAGTTGGACTTGGTGTCATACGCTTCATTGAAAGGCAAATTCACCGGTCGTTTGAAGTGTTTAAGCTACGTTCTTGCACTTGTGGTCGTTGATGTACCTCGAGTGAGCATTTGGTTGCTCGTTTTTGAATACGAATATAGAGGAACGGCAACCTTTTAACGGTGCAATGACATTCTTGCCAAATTATGTTCTTCCATGTGTTATGTCGGGATTTAGGGACTGTCACTTAGCGTAGCCAAATCGTTGTTATGGACACTTCGCGCTCTACGCACCTTTTCCTGTCTGTGTTCCAAACACTGTCCTCTTGTTATGCTGTTTCAACATGCAAAAGCACAGACACACCACGTTATCGCATGAGAATTATGAAGCATATTCAAACTCAGCCGTTGTAATATGTCAATGTATGCAGCTTGCGATCCCGTTATTATTACGAAGCATATACGAACCCATTCGTTATGTTTTGTCGGTTCATACACCTTGCAAACCAACTTAACCCTTGTTGTCCTCTGGTAGTTAATTGTAGCGCACAAACTGCCTTTGGCCAGATATTATGAAGCTCAAACACTTTTCAACACTCACTTAACTTTTTGGCTCTGCCGGCGTTCTGCGTTTCTATCTTTTAATAATGAGATCCGAATTGTCATTGAGATATAATAGTTTAGGCTTGCTAGAAAAACGTGGGATGACACTTTCTTGGATTATGACGTTTTATTTACAGTGGCCTTATTCAATTTTAGAATAGGTTTCATGCTAATAGGCTACTGTAAATACGATGCGTGTTGGAGCATGTCTGGCATTCTCTTTTCCTCCCCCTCTTCCTCGCGGATTTCTCCAGTCTTCAACAAGGCGGAGAGGGATTTGAGTTCTCAGTAATGTGTTTTTGTCCACCTGCTATTCACATTCATATGGAAAGGATTGTTCTTATCTTGTTGATCAACATGTTTGCACACACAGACTTGACTGCTGTCAAGGCCACTGTTTGTTTTGAATTGCCTTACAGAGAAACTGAATTCAAACATATCTGAGGTTTATAGTGACAGACAGTCTATGAATGTGCTGGTGATTGTTTTTGTGAATCATCATTGGGCTGGGACTCAAGCACCATGTGACAGTAGGTCTGGCCAGTAGGACGGGGGAGGTGATGATGTCACAGGTCAGGGGACCAGCAGGGATAGAAACTGTGTGTGTGTGTGTGTGTGTGTGATGTAAGTGTTGACCATGTAAAGCCCCTACCCCCTGAGCACCAACACACGAGGTCTGGGGAGATGTGGTGGTGGTGATTGGAGCCATGAATAGGGCAATTCTCTAAGTCATGTAAGAGCTCTCTGTGCTACTGAGCACACATTTGAGTATACATATATATATAATGTAAATATACATATGTCTTGGTCACTAACACACACCAAACATGGGACACACACACACGCACACAACATGGATAGATGTACTTAAATATATTGATCTCTCATGCTTTGAGAATACCCCCTCTATAAACTCCCCTACGGGTAAGCGTGATTATCATTCAGCGCTATCGTCATTTTCTTTGGAAGGTCAAAATTGACGTGTGACAAGACTACCGCTCCCCCACAGCGTGGGTCCACACGCACACTCCCTGTTCAGCAAATGGCATTTAGGTCAAGATCTTCAAATGGACATCCTCGAGCAGTTCCCACCTTTCCTCAGGGTTTGAGTGCATGTGGATTTGGCCAATGGCGTGCGTGAACTGTTTGTGATCAAGCACAAGCTGTGGGCTGGCTGCCCTTGTGTAGGGTGGGTCTCCTCCTGGCCTCCTCTGTGCTGCGAGGAGGACTGATAAGGCAGTGTGACGTCATTCTCTCGGTCTCGACACAGGCCTTTACACAACTCTGGGTTTGCTTTCCAAACTGACCTCTCCCAGGAAATGTCTCTTCATGGATCAGAAAGACCTGTGTCCCATTGAGAGGGCTTTGTCCCAGTGTTCCGATATCACTTCCTGTTTCAGTGTGGTCCCGTTGGCCCTGCATACCAGGAGCCTAAAGGGGAAGGATGGGAAAGGAAAGGAATTGAAGGATAACATTTATTGTAGAAACGGGTTTGAAGCTAAAAAAGAACTAGCGGAGAGAAATGTGTGTGGGTAAATGTTCAGTCCAGCTGGATTTTTGATTGGCAGCCCTCCACCAGCATCAAGACACCTGCTTCCTGTGTGTCTGTCTTTGTCTCTGTGCTGTCTGCCTCCTGCTCTCTCTGTGACAGGCTGCTCTCTGCTGAGTCTCTTAGACCGAGTTGGATGTATGATTGACAGCTCCATTTAAGAGAGATGGAATAGGAGTAGCTTTGTATGCACAGAGTCACTGGCTCTGTGTGTGTGTGTGTGTACACGCACACACATTTCAAGTGCGTTTTTAATTGAAGCACGCACATACAGGTGCCCTCACAGATATAGAAATGCATTCACATGCAGACACACGTACAGATTGTAGTCGCACACATGAACGCACACTAAAACGCACAAACACAGACTTACACAAACTGTCGCACACTTCCTGCTGTCACAGCTCTAAAGTAATCAGGCCTCACTGCCGGTGATGGCTTGTGTAACATCCTCTCTGAGACTCAAATCTGAAGGCAAGCAGAGGGAGGGAGGCATGTGGTACTGTCTGTGTGTATCTGTCTGCTGTGTGTGTCTGCGTGGGTAGGGGGAGGTGTGGGTGTGGGTGTGTGTGTGTGTGTGCTCCTGTGTGTTTGTCAGGTAGGTCACTGGTTGCTCTGTGAAATAGCCCCATTCGGCCCTGAATTTTTATTCTGATTTTGGGCAGTCCTATACATCCACTCACGCTATTGCACACACATTTAATCAAAATCCATCTATGAAAAACACATTCAATTCAAAATACACACACACAGTATCCACACAGTATCCCAAGATTGGAGTGTTTAGGATGAGCTAGGCTAGCAGAAACTGGAGAGAGAGGAGCGCTACGTGGAATTCTCCTCTCCTTCCTGTACAACAAGCCGTGACCTGCCAAGGAATGCAGGGAAGAGTGGAGTAGATGAGGACCTGCACAAGAGGAACGAGGGAAAGGAAAAGAGAAAGGCAGAAGGCCGAGGAGGAGAGGCGGGTTGAGCGGTCAGGTAGAAGGAGACAAGCACGCGTCCAGCAAACGGGCAGAGCCGTCTGCTGTCGGGGAGGACTGCGGCAGGGGAGGCTAGCGGGAGATGGAGGGGAAAGGGAGGTAGGGAGGAGGCCGGGAGAGATAGAGGTGTTTGAGTTTGGGGAGAGTTTGAAATGGTGAAGAGGCAGTGAAAGGAGGGCTGATCGTGGTGGATGGAGGGAAGCCATGCCTCCGCTCAGGTGAAGCCATGCCTCCGCTCAGGTGAAGCCATGCCTCCGCTCAGGTGAAGCCATGCCTCCGCTCAGGTGAAGCCATGCCTCCGCTCAGGTGAAGCCATGCCTCCGCTCAGGTGAAGCCATGCCTCCGCTCAGGTGAAGGTGCAGAGAGGTGAAGGAGACGGAAGGAAGGAGCTGGGGCTGTGTTCTCTAGTCGTAGCCTGCAGCGTTGGAACTGACCCACGCTGAAACCTGAGAAACGATTCCTGCTCCTCACCATGGCAACGCTGCCCTCAGACGGAATCTCCCCGTCCGTAACATAAGGATCAGCTGGCCTGGATAGGAGCAAGTTCACAGTGACGAGCTTTGAACCCCGTGAACCTGCTCCTATCCAGGCCAGCTGAAGGAGCGGGGCCCCGTTACATAAGGACGTCCAGGCCTGGTCTGGTCCGCTATCTCTCTGTTTCCTCTTCAAGCAGGGACTTTGTCTACCTTCACATGATCTCCCCATACTGTGTCTGTGGACACATGCTCAATGCCTACATTTTCTCTTCCTGAATTTGTGCGTGTTGCCCCGGGCAGAGACAGACCTTTGTTCAGTCAGGCAGGCAGGAGGTAACTGATTTACAGCATCCTAGGGAACTCTTGAGAACTCTACACACACACACACACATAGCCCTCCTTTTCACAACGGGCCCTATAAATAGGGAGAGAGATGAGGAAAGGCCACAGGCTGTCTCACACACTCCAGGGGATCAACTCCCACATACACTTTCACACACGGTGCAACATGCACGCTATCGCACACTCTCTTCAACATACAAACACACAAAATGGGATACTTAGCCCACTTGCAATCATAGAGTGCTTTGATAAAGCATGCACCCAATGACCTTGTGGTGGTAGTTTCAGCGTGAGTGTGTGTTGTGTACTACCTTGGGCGAAGCATGTGGGGGGGGGTTCATGTGTCACTTTGTGTGTGGGTTTGTGTGTGGCAAGCATCCCGGTGGGGGTGTGTGTTGTGTTTGTGACAGATAGACAGTGACCTTTTGTTTACGAGTCAGCCATGATGACGTTGGGCGTTCTGTAATACCACCTTGAGGGCCCTGTTGTTGGTCAGTCCATAATGTTTTTGTTTGCCTGCATTCCTGTGCTGTGTGAGCGTGCTCCCCCAGGCTAGACCTATCAGTGTGTGTGTGAGAGCCTTCCTCAGCGACAACCTAACTCGCTCACGTCGAGCAAGCACAGCCGCATACGTTCACAAACTCTACCCTGTGGATATCCGAAATCGACAGTCGTTTCGTCCCTCTTGTTTTGGAATGGCCTACTTCCTTTATCCCCTTCCTTCGCGATAACCGAGCCAAATGTGATTTGAAAGGTGGAAGTGATGTCATCAAAGGCTCTACGATGCGCCTCTGGCCTGCAGAGGATATGAAAGGAGATGAGTTCATGAAAATACTACAGTCTTCGACCCAGAAAGCTCTCCTCGTTGAAGGCCACAGTACCTATTGTTTCAACTGTTAATGCTCCACCATCATGTTATTGACTTGAGAGAGAGAGGTGCGGCTAACCCAGGTACAAAAAAACAAAACATGGCCTTTTGTCAAGATGAGGTCATTATTCCTCAGGAGGCCCGTTTACAATACAGCCCCAGGGTCCTAAAACCCACCTTCCATTGTCGTTGATGCCTCCAGCCAGGAGCAGTTAGTTGCCCCACTGGGGCAGTAAGTGTTGTGAGGAGGAGGGGGCGGGTAATTGATTCTCCGGGCATGCGTTTAGGTGAGACTGTCACACTGGAAAGGGCTGTGAGTTTTTTTCACAACTCAAAACAACTCTTTGAGAGACTGCGAATGGCCTTTGGATAGCGTTGATGGTGAGGCTGTTTAGCGGCGTTCAGGATACAGCCATCTTATCAGCAGCTCTTGGACTGATGATGCGGTCCTTGGTGATTTGAGAATCCTTCATTCCTCGCATTCCACAATAAGAGGATGGGTGGAGGAGTGGAAGGGGTGTGTGTGTTTGGACTAAATGTGTGTGATGGGAGACTGAAAACGGGGGTTTTGTGTGTGCCGGGAGAGGGAGGTTGAGAAGGAGTTGGGTGTGGGTTGGGAGAGAGGTTGAAAAGGGAGAAGGAGCGAGGCATGGAAGGCCCAAGCCAGACTCTGGGGTGTTTGTACAGTGAAAAGGGTGGGACGGTTTGGGAGGATGCCAAAGCTGGTAGATTTCAGAGGGTGATTCTGCAGGTATGTGTGTTTGCATGTTGATTGTACTTGTACTCTCCATACTAGGTGGAGTGTGTGTGTGTGTGTTGAGGGGTGGGGTGGGGGGGGTTGTCAGTGTCTGCGTAAGCTTGTACGCTCCCAGCTCTCATAGCCTGCGTCACTAGCCACTACATTGTGCATTGTGTATGTCCGGCTAGCATTGTTCGGCTAGCTAGCCCCAAAAGCCTGCAAGCGTTGCCTTCAATGAAGAGGCCTATGTTTTTTTTAGCCTGTGGATCACTCTCTACAAACAAGGGAGCTTTTCTGTGGCACTAGGCAGCTTAGACGTCCCTGGAATTCCAGTAATATCGCTCTCCCTCTCTTTCCTCGTATGTGGAGCTGTGCTCTGTTGCTCAGAAAGATCAATACCGCCAGACATGATGTGGGAATGTCCACAGTCAAGGGGCTTCAGTGTCACCTAGCGTTAGCTTAGCAACACACAATTAGCATAGCTATTGGCTAGGTAGTCAAAGGAACTTTTGACCAGTTCGCTAACAGGGAAAAATCCCTAGATGTGCGTGCGTGCGTGCACATGTTTAGGGAGGGGAAATGTAACGAGATGCGCGCACTCACACACACGTATTCGGATGCTGGTTGGTCATGTGATAGCCTCTTCTGTGATAAGCACAGCTGCAATGAATCCATCCAGTCAGTCAAACATTGACTCTCCAGACTAAAGATCTTATCATGATGTTCAACAGCCAGACAGTTCCTGGAACGAGCATGAATGGGTTGCACTCATTGTCGTTTGTGTGTGTGTGTGTGTGTGTGTTTCTGTCTGTGTCTGTCATTTGTCATGTGGTGATGACTGTTTGGGGAACAAATATTAGTGTGTGATGCTGGTGTCTTTTCAGAGGCTGTTTGAAATCTTCTCTTTATACTTCAGACTTAAAATACACACTATCGATAATCAATAGGGTTAAATTGATACTGATCAGTGAGTTTTTATGGAGTAATGGTTTTCAAGAATCCCCATACTTTCTTAGACCAAGAAGTATGCAAGTAGCAGTACCATTGAAGAAGCAGGTAAGTTGTTTAATGAAACATCCCACTGCAAGGAATTCTGGGATGAAGGCAGATGTGTCGTGTCACAGTTGTCTGGACTGGAGAGATGATCTGTCATGTCTGGTGGAAACATAAAAGTATTTAGTTTGAAACCTAGTAGACGACCTTCTACTCACCCACAAAATGCCTATTATATAATTTGTAGTATAGCTTTGTTAATGTAACTCACACACACACACATTGTTTTTCTTTGGCCATAAGGTCACGCCCTTGTAAACAAGATCAGGAACATCTCGACCAACGGGGAAAACGCAGGAAGTCTCTAGCACTCAGTCTTGGAACTTGAGGCTTTAGGGCTGCATCTCAACAGGTCTTCCTTGATTATTGAAGCCTCCTTAACATCCCTGTCTTCTATCTCCAATGAGTGCAGATGTGAAAACAATGAGTGCATACGGTAAACGGTACCGAAGCTTGTCGGACGCGCAACAGTAGCCCCAAAGAGCTTTGTCTGGTTTAAGTGGCCTAAAAAGTGGCTTGGGCTTGTAGATAAGTGGACGAGGCTCGAGTTCCATGCCATCTGTTGCTGAGAACTCACAACATCCATTAGCAGATATTTGCTGAACTTGATGTAGAAACGGGAATCACCGTTAGAAGGCCGTTCTGTGTGATCTACTCCAAATGATCGCACCGTACAAAACATCATCTCTACCCCTTTTATTTCTCATGCATTCCTTTTGAATGTACTTTATGGCTTTTGGAACACGAGCGAGCAGAGGTATTTGGTCCAATACCCTCAGATGTCTGTATAATGTGATACGGTTTTATGTAATTGTAATTTCTATTCTATTCTGGGATGTGTTTTTGTGCTGGATGTTGATGCGTTGCTTTGAGGGATATTCTCTAGGCTCAGCAATGTTTTCAAATGTGACATGGTACTGGACTGAACGCAAGCAGGAGAGAGACAGGGAGGGATGGAGGCCGGGCTGAAAGAGGGAGCGAGTGAGGTGTTGATGAGAGAGGAAGACAAGAGAGATGGAGGACTGGATAGGGAGGGGGAGAGCCACTGTTAAGTACTGAATGCACTCTGATGCACTTAGTCACACACATACAGAGCACAAGTCCCCCAGTCGATCTCTCTCTTTCTACTCAGACACTTCCACACCTCCTTCACTCACTCCCTCTTATACCTCTCTCTCTCACACACACACACACACACACACACACACACACACACTCCTGACGGCCTCCTCCTCTGTCCACAGATGCAGTGTCCCTTCAGCACCCCAGACTCTCCCAGCATGCATCAGAGCCACGGGAAATAAGAGACTCCAGGAGAGAACAAGTAAGGTGTGTGTGTCTGTGTGTGTGTGTGTGTGTGTGCTGGAATCTGGTAGGGTAGTGTCCTGACAGGTGGGGAATGTTGGAATCCTGCATGGCGTCTCCAGGGAAGGCAGGACTATGCTCCTGCTCTTCTCCAGGGCCCAGTCCCAGCTGTCTGTGCCCCAACCTCACACTGCTCTGTAGATCCAGCTTGGCTGGTCTGGCTTAGATCCAGCTTGGCTGGTCTGTCTTAGATCCAGCTTGGCTGGTCTGGCTTAGATCCAGTCTGGCCTGGCTTAGACTAGGGGTGGGCGATATGAGCTAAAATTCATATCACGATATTTTCCACTGTCCAGACGATATCGATATGATATCACGATATATGACGTAAAAAAATATGAATCACATTTTAATATCCCTTCTTGGTTAAATTATATTAGTTAAGGAAAAATATGTATTTGAACCTTATATAACCAGAAAGAGTGAGGCATTGGACCGTATGGACCTGAAAAGTTTTTATTTGTATTGTGCAAACATGCATTCCGTAAACATGAGGTAGGTAGGCCTATATATATATATATATATATATATAAATTAGATATTAAGTAAAATTAAATAAAAAATAACAGGAGATAAAGAAAATAAGGTAATTACAAATTCAAATACGTGTGTTTGTTTTGGCTACGGTCCGTAGATATGTAAAAAACTAACCGTTTGAAACTAAACCTTTCAAGCCTCAACCATCAATTATCAACAATATCAACAAATCTTCACTAGAACTTTCTTCACAAGTTCCGTGCCAGGAATACCAGCATGTTGACTGTTTCTGGCTTTAGTGCTGCCCTGTGACATGTCACCACATTGCCCCCAGTGCTGAATGCCCTCTCAGAGGGGGCACTTGTGGCAGGGATGCATAAGTATTTCTTTGCCAGACAACTCACACGTGGAAAATTAGATCCGTGAAATCGCCACCACTCCAAAGGATCAGACTCGCTGTCTGCTGCCGTTGCCAGAATGTAGCTATTCAGCTCTTGCTCAATGATCTGCCTCTCTGAACATGAGGCAGGTGCACTGCTGGTCTGCTTAAAGAAGCTCCCAAGGCTCTTCTTGGGCTTCTTGCCTGATTGATGAGCAGTGGAAGCTTCTTTCTCCCTGTCAGTGTGATCCTCTGCAAGAGACGATTTTCCCAGGGCTGTGTTCTCCACCAGGAGGGCTTCGGTCTCTGAGGCAGCTCTCACCTTAAAAAATGAAAATAATTAAACTTTATTTGTATAGCACCTTTCATACATAAAATGCAGCCCAAAGTGCTTTACATTTGAAGCAATAAAACAAGAACAAATGAATAAATACCTTAATGTCCTCCAGTTTCTCAGCGGACATGTACCTGGTCTTGAACCTTGGATCTAGAAAGGTAGCCATGGAGAGCAGCTCATCTGTTGCAGGGTCAGTGTACTTGTTATTCAAGTAATCAAGAACCTTGATCTTGATCTCTTTGGTCAGTTCTGTATCGTCCTTGCTCAGATTTAGAACCTCTGCATTTAACAGATTGATGACAGGCTTCAAATAGGACACGCTCACATACGCTTCTCCTGACAGGGCATCTGTAAAGTCCTGGAGTGGCTTCAGTGCTGCTGTGACTGATTCCAAGACCTGGATGTCTTGCCAGGTAGGTACAAGGTGCCGTGTCTTTTTGTCCCCTGCCAGGACCTGTGTAATGGCCTTTTCCTGCTCCAGGACTCTTTCCATCATTTTCAGACGAGATCCCCACCTTGTCGGAGATTCTGTGATGAGCTTGTGCAGGGGCAGGCTTAGTTCATTCTGTGCTGTCATCAGGGCCTTCTGCTTTTTCCAGCTGTATGAGAACGTGCTAACCACCTTTTTGCAAACCCCTGTGGCCCGGGAAATCGCACACCCCTGTGGCCCGGGAGCGTTTTGGACACTCCTCTCTGGAAATTGGGAATAAGAAATCAAAATAATAGGGTGAAAAATAATCGAATCACAATACAATAATAATTAATAATAATGCATTTTTATATAGAAATCACAATACAATATAACTTTTAATCTTTGTTTGAGGATTTACGGCATTTACATTCAACTGTTACACATTTTACAAATCTGATGTGCTTAGATTTAGCCTACGGTACATGGCTGATGTGAGCTGTATTTTTTCTTAATAATAAGCATCATACAGGGTAGGCCTAGGCTACAGTCCTGAAACTTACCAATAGCATTGTGCAGCCTGTGTCCGAAACATCCAAGGTTTGCCCACTTGTTCAGCTGCAATGCCTTGATCATGTTCGATCCGCTGTCGGTCGTCATACAAACTTGACGCGACTCTTTTAATCCCCAGGACGACAGTATGTCCCTCAGCCCACCTGCAATTATTTCCCCGGTGTGGTCGTCTGGGAAATAAGACGTCTGTAGGCACTTACTTTTCAGTTTCCAGTCACCGTCTATGTAATGGATTGTGAGGCTTATATAAGGTTCTGTGGTACGACTTGACCATAGATCGGCAGTAGTGGAGAAGAATGGAATGTTATTTATCTCACTGTAAACTCTGTCCCAGCATTCTGTGTAAAGCTGTGGCAGGCATTTTTGGCTAAAATATTTGCGGCTCGGGATCTCATATCTTGGGTCCAGAGTTTGAATCAACTTTCTGAACCCCTCTTTCTCCACAGTTTGAATCGGTACCATGTCCTTCGCTATGTGATTTGTAATCGCAGCTGTGATGTCTATCCATTTTTTGCTCGTCTTCTCATAGCAAGTACCGGCAGCAAATGATGATATAATTGATTGTTGAGTGCGAGTCTGGCTTGTCTTCGGGCGAGCTCCTGGGCTTACTGTCTCACGCATTCTGGTGCATTGTTCATACTCACGGACATGTATGTTTTTTAAGTGATTGAACAGGTTGGTCGTGTTTCCACCTTTTGCTAAGACAACACGACGACACAACTTGCATAGGGTAGTGTTTTGGTCGGGGTCGGAGATTTTAAAGCCAAACCAGTTCCAAACAACAGAGGTGCCCCCTTTCTTCTTAACCAATTTATCCTCCTGCTCTTGAGCAACATCAATTTCTGTGTTTTCGCTCATCCTGGATTGTAAAGTTTTCCCCCAATAGTTAACCTGCCTCCTAACTGCAGCTGCCTGCACACTTCTTTGTTGCTAGCACTACATGCGTGCAACAAGTGCATGCGACGTGCGCTCATAAAAATAGGTCAACATATTAACATACATTCTTTTATTCGTAAGAACCAAGAAAGGTTGGATAAAAAAAAAAAAAAAAAGATGTAGCTACTTAGTACTATCACTCAGTTGAAATTTGGAACAAAAAAATATTGATGCAAAATTTGAATTTATGAATTCTGAATAAATCGCGGTATCCATGATATTGCTAAATCCATATCATGGCGCGGCACAATACCGGTTTTTACTATCAAACCGGTATATCGCCCTAGCTTAGACCCAGTCTGGCCTGGCTTAGACCCAGTCTGGCCTGGCTTAGACCCAGTCTGGCCTGGCTTAGACCCAGTCTGGTAACAACACTGGACTTGATTGCCTTTAACAACCTTACTACCCTCAGTTTATAGGCTGGTCTATGATTCGTTTATAGCAGGAGAGAGAAAGTGTATGTGTGTGTACACAATGTACATAGGGGTGCTTGTTGTGCCCACAGACAGGATGTTCCACACACACTGTTTCACTCAGAGAAATGTACTGTACCTCTGGAAGGGTTTGTATCTACACTGTGTGTGTGTCTCCAGTGTGTCTGTAGGCAGGTGCAAATGGATAAGAGTCTTGGCAGCTGTTCACTCCACCCCCCCCCCCCCCACACACACACACACACACACACACACACACCAACACACTGGCCCACAAACAAACGCGCACACACATTCCAGCTGCAACCAGGTACCCACGGCATGAAATCTGTCACTTTGTAGCATAGCAGCCTTCTAGCCTTTTGTCACTCAATACCGTCTGCCAATAAAGCTCCAGCCAGCTACTCCCCCCGACACCCCCCCCCCCCGGCCCCTACTGTCATTTGGATTCATGTGGAAAACTAGCCTGATCCAGTTATCTTCACTTAGGCCCTGTCTCTTTGATCTGGAGGCTCGTTCCAACTCATCCGGCATCAGTGCGGAGCGCTGAATCTTTATGACGTTCCAAGCGGCTTGCCGAATACCTTCCCTTTTCATCCCAGCGTAAAAACCAATGTGCAACGGTACCGCCAGCGCCACTCGGACCATTCCCAGAACGCAGTCTCAGCAACGCAGCAGCTGAACGTAGCTTTGCTGAAACATGGGGGGGGGGGGGGTGTTGTGGAGAGTTAGGGTTTTTGTACTTTTTAAATTTTATTTTTATGAAACTGGTTGGCAGATTGGCGTGCCAGGCAACCTTCTTACGCACACAATCCTAGGAAACCCTGCCCCGATGGCCTATTCTTATTTCTCTGTGTAATGCCCCCAATGCTCTCTGGGAGACAGCCTCAACATTGTAGTGGATGGGAGGCTAGCCTGAATTGTAGGGACTAGCAGTCTTCAGTTGACTCTATATAGTCCGAGTGTGGAGATGGGTGCCTGACACATTAAATGGAATAATAGTGAGGCTACACATTCAGCAATGTCACCAATGAGATATGGCTGAAGGAACATATTGAATGGTTAAACTGTATATAGGGTGCCAATATTGCTGGTATTATTAGAGGATTTTCTTTTAGTTTTTTCATGCAAAAATATTTTCGACCACTTCCTGTGAGGTGGTGCACTTGGTTCACTGAAGGAAAAGGGATACTAGAGGGATGGAGGGAGGGAGGGAGGGAGGGAGGGAGGGAGGGAGGGAGGGAAAGATGAGGGTGGGCGGGGGAGAGAGAGAGAAACGGAAGAACAGACAGATATGGATGAGTATCACTTACTAGAACACAGTATCCCTGGCAATCAATGTTCCTGGGCATCATGAGGCCTTAGTGGGAGGAGAAGACTGGAGCCAAACCATCTCCCCATTACTGGAGGAGTGAGTGTCTCTTATCGCTGTGTGTGTGTGTGTGTGTGCACGTTCCTCTGAGTTTACAATGTGTGTGTGCGCTGTACGTGTGTTTGCGAGTGTGTCTCGTCGTGCCACACACGCTGCAGCTTGATGTTATTTTTATCCGGTGGTTCCGGTTGCTGTCTGCTGCGCTCGGCCCACCGTCCTCCTCCTCTTCCACTTCTTCCTCTTCCTCCTCTCCTCTCCTCTCCTCCTCTCCGTAGCAGTGAGGGGGACTGATATGTGAGGAGGGGTAACTGGTGCAGTATGCCTCAGCGCAGGTGGTGACCAGAGGAAGATGCACTGAAGAAACAGGAGAGGAGCGAAGGGAAGTGGAGTTCAACAAGGGGTTAATATGTCAAACATCACAATGTCAGAAGCAGCATGATTGACCACTGAGGTACACACACACACACACACACACACACACTTCTGTATTGGCTGAGAAACTGTTTCTCTGTGGACTAATATAGCCACAATTGACGTCCTTCCTTCGTATATAGAACTTGAGTATTAGTATTAGACTTAGTATTGCTAGTTATGTACCCTTAGTATAGTTAGTCCTCATATTAAAATTTTAGATGTTTGCACCTTCCTGCCAAAGCAAATTCCTTGTCTGTGCAAACTTTCATGGCGAATAAAACCCATTCTAAAACCCATACTTCTGAGTGAGAACTTACATTTCCAAGCAGAAAATCAATCTGTACATCTCATTCTGGAAACGTTATCGGCGTTGGGGAAAACCTGCGAGGGTCTGGGAATGGACTGTGTTGGGTAAAAGGTTGTGACAGAGTGGCGAGAACAAGCCTCTTGACATCCGATAGTTGAGGAACCCCTCTCTGACATCAGAAGACTCGTCGCCTCTCACCCGCCGTCACAGTTTCCACGTTTACTCATCACAACCAACTTCCTCAATGTACTTAGTTCTTTTCACAAAGAGTGTGTGTGTGTGCGCGCGAGTGTGTGTGTGCGTGTGAGACTGAAAAAAGACGTCTCCTTTCCGCAAGAGAGATGCTGCTGAGGCAGCAGGAGAGGACTAGACCTAGCAGCCCGTGGCTGCACACTGAAAGAGCTGTTAGCGCCATCACTAGGGAGAAAGGGGAGGGCTGTTCAACTCCAGACAACCAGAAGTCGCTTATCTCCGATTTGGGAAAGGAATCAACGCGGGTGGGGTTAGGGTAGAGAAGAGTAGGCCGTGGAAATGATACCCTTGGTTTGTTTTGACACTTAGTCTTTTCTTTTATTCATGGGATCTGATTAGACTTGACTGCTTTGCATTTGTGGTTTTTCCTTCGAAGGTGTGTGTGTGTGTGTGTGTGTGTGTGTGTGTGTGTGTGTGTGTGTGTGTGTGTGTGTGTGTGTGTGTGTGTGTGTGTGTGTGTGTGTGTGTGTGTGTGTGTGTGTGTGTGTGTGTGTGTGTGTGTGTGTGTGTGTGTGTGTGTGTGTGTGTGTGTGTGGGGTAGGTTGCTTTGAATAACGATGAGGAAAAGATAAGAAAATGTGAGCTTCTGTAGAACCAGTCGTTCTATGGTAATATCCTTCCTTAAAAATAAATACAAAAGGGAGTTCACAGCAACTTTGTTGAACCAGTCTACCACCTGTTCCCTCATCGGCACTGTGCAGACCAAACACTGTGTGTGTGTACTGGTTGACCCCTGGGGCTGTGCGTGGGGGTTTACCGTACAGCATGTGAAAGTCTTGGAAAGGTCCATGTCCACCAAGTAGACCGCAGACGTGTGCGTGTTTGAGCGCACGTGACCTAAACTTGTTTAACCTCTGTCCCCCCCCAGGCCCCAGTGTTTGTCCTCTGTGCTGCACTGAGCTCCCTCTGCCAAGCTGTTGTCTCTGAGCTGGGGAGGGGGGGAGATTAGGGGCAGGGAGTGCAACTGGGATGATGGGGGGTGGGGGGGCGTATGGGTGATACAAGGGTAGTGTTTGTGCTGGGCACGGGACTGTCCTCACTGACACCAGCGAGAAGACACACACACACACACACAGCCGCCGAGCTGGGCTGGGACAGAGGTCTATTGTGGAGGCCCAGGCTCTCTCTCTCTCTCTCTCTCTCTCTCTCTCTCTCTCTCTCTCTCTCTCTCTCTCTCTCTCTCTCTCTCTCTCTCTCTCTCTCTCTCTCTCTCTCTCTCTCTCTCTCTCTCTCTGTCTCTGTCTCTGTCTCTCTCTGTACCTCTCTCTGTACCTCCCTCTCTCTCTCTCTCTCTCTACCTCTCTCTGTGTACCTCTCTCTCTCTCTCTCTCTCTCTACCTCTCTCTGTGTACCTCTCTCTACCTCTCTACCTCTCTCTCTACCTCTCTCTACTCCCAATAAGTTTCATCCTGCCTTCCATCCCTTTCTCTTTCTCTCCTTTTTACTCGTGTTTTTGCCATTTTCTTTGAAACTGTTGGTAGGATTCTGGAGAAGACCCATTCCAGCTCTGGTTCTCCTCCTTTACCCCCCCCCCTCCTCTCATGGGGGGGGGGGGTAAATTGGTGTGTGTGTTTGTGCAGGTGTGTTGCCATGTATGTGTGTGTGTGTGTGTGCATTTCTTTTATGACTGTGAAATGAATCAGATCCCATGGAACATCAGATCGGCACATCTGACTCACCCACTGTCAATCTCTCTCACACACACACACACACACACAACCCCCACCCGACAAGTACACACAAAATCCTACACGCACTCATAATAGGACTTCAGTAGAACATGAACTCGATCCCCCCATTTTACATGAACATAATATGGTGACATCTTATTAAAGGCATAGACACATTTGATGTTGGATTTAATAATTTCTCTCCATCTGTCTCTCTTTCTCTCTCCCTCTCTCGTATTTGCAGCTGTAGCCACATTCTTCTCAATATTTGTTTGTTTCAACTGATCCACTTCTGAGTTACACCACACTGAAAGATTCACACTAGAGTGCATTAGCACGCACAGCAGAGGTATTTGTAACCGAAGACGCACCTCCGTCGAACATCACCGTGTCCTCAACTCTCACTCTCACTCACTCTCACACACACACTTTCTCTACTTATCTCATTCCCTATCTTGCCATTCTCCCCTGCTGGATCCATCTGTACGTCACTGTTTCCCTTTTAACGGCCCTCTTACTTCTTGTCAATCGCACTCCGAGCGAGAGAGAGTGCTCCTTCCCCGCTTATCTCTCTCTCCCTCTCTCCCACCCATCTCATCTGCATCCTAGAGGACCCAGGTTGAAGTCAAAGAGGGGGGGAGTCTCTCTCTCTGTGTCCCTGTCTCTCTGTCTCTGCGTCTCTCTCTCTCTATGTCTCTGTCTCTCTTTGTCTCTGCGTGTCTCTCTCTGTCTCTCTTTGTCTCCGCGTCTCTCTCTCTCTCTATGTCTCTCTCTGTCTCCCTGTCTCTCTCTGTCTCCGTCTCTCTCTCTGTCTCCCTGTCTCTCTTTGTCTCTGCGTCTGTCTCTCTCTCTGTCTCCCTGTCTCTTTGTCTCTGCGTCTCTCTATCTGTCTCTCTCTGTCTCCCTGTCTTTCTGTCTCTGTGTCTCTCTCTCTCTCTGTCTCTCTGTGTCTATCTCTCTCTCTGTCTCTCTGCGTCTCTCTCTCTCTGTCTCTCTCTGTCTCTTTGTCTCTGCGTCTCTCTCTCTGTATCTCTGTGTCTCTCTGTGTCTCTGTCTGTGTCTGTCTCTGTGTTTCCCTCCCTCCCTCCCTGCTCACAGGACCTGCTTCTCCATTCCTAATCTCAAAAATGTCACAATTGTCAACAGTTTCATTTCTCAACACATACACCCAGAGACAACCTTTTGTTACAAATGTCAGTCCTGCTATTTATAAACGCACTCAAACTCCAGCCTCCGGTGTTGGGATTCGTCGCGCAGGAAAATAATCTGTCATCCCTTCATCCCCTTTTCCTCTACCTGCAGTGTGAGATGCAGGGCCTGTCCCTTAGCATGCAGCCCTTGTTCTCCAACAAGCTCTCCCAGCGCCAAGATTTTGCAAACTCCCTCACATCTACTTTGGCCCAAACGCATGACTCAGGCCCCAGGCATGACCCGAGTCCAGACACAGACACGTGGGGCGTTCAGAAATACTACGTACCAGAGAGCGACTCGTTCATAGACTCAGCGGCGCGTTGTGCTGGGACGTTGGTGTGTGGCTGCGGGCAGAGAGAACTCCCAGATATCACACTGTTCCTTTCCCACAGAGTCCCTCCTTCTGTCGTTTCATCCTTCCTGACCTCTGTCCTGCACACAGCCCTCTGTCCTGCACACAGCCCTCTGTCCTGTACACAGCCCTCTGTCCTGCACACAGCCCTCTGTCCTGCACACAGCCCTCTGTCCTGCACACAGCCCTCTGCCCTGCACACAGCCCTCTGTCCTGCACACAGCCCTCTGTCCTGCACACAGCCCTCTGTCCTGCACACAGCCCTCTGTCCTGCACACAGCCCTCTGTCCTGCACACAGCCCTCTGTTGCTTTCACTACAGAGGAGCCTTCACACCACATCATTTTATACTCCACCATCTACACCTGCCTCACACGTCCTTCGGTGTCAAGGTAGAAAATGACCTCTTCTCGATGTCAAATATATTTATTTCAAATAAGAGTACTCACTATCGCAATGTAATTAATCCGATTATTCTCACAATCAGCATGTACAGTCTGCAGACAGACGTTCTTAGCAGTAAGAAGTTGTTATGATCAGTGACCTATGCTCTTTTGTAAAGCTCTCTCTTGGAAGTCGCTTTGGATAAAAGCGTCTGCTAAATGCATAAATGTAAATGTAAGAAGTGTAGGGATTGACAGAACTTGCCGGTTAGTTTGAATTAGTTTGTTCTGTTATGTCTCTCAACAGTTCGAAACACTCCTTTTATACACAATCTTGTATGTCTTTAGAGCACCTAAAGACAAAATGAAATTGAATGAAAAATGAAAAAAATGAAATCCTTCACTGGCCTATTGGTGCCTCTCCCGCTCAGGCCGGGCCGCTGTCGGGCCGGGCCGCTGTCGGGCAGGGCCGCTGTCGGGCAGGGCCGCTGTCGGGCTGGGCCGCTGTCGGGCAGGGCCGCTGTCGGGCAGGGCCGCTGTCGGGCCGGGCCGCTGTCGGGCAGGGCCGCTGTCGGGCCGGGCCGCTGTCGGGCCGGGCCGCTGTCAGGGCCGCTGTCAGGGCCGCTGTCAGGGCCGCTGTCAGGGCCGCTGTCAGGCCGGGCCGCTGTCAGGGCCGCTGTCAGGCCGGGCCGCTGTCAGGGCCGCTGTCAGACCGGGCCGCTGTCAGGCCGGGCCGCTGTCAGGCCGGGCCGCTGTCAGGGCCGCTGTCAGGCCGGGCCGCTGTCAGGGCCGCTGTCAGGCCGGGCCGCTGTCAGGCCTGCTGAAGCACCCGGGGGCCTGCACCACCACTGGAAAAGATTATTGATGTCACAATAACGTGTTTGTGACTTCAGAGCGGGTGTTATATTTCGATGATCCCCTATCTCAGTGGATTGACAGTACTTTATGAGCCAGGAATCTGAAATGGTCTGGAGGGTGGGGGGGGGGGTATTGTTACAGTTGTTTTATGAGGTCACAGTAAAGGCTGAAGATGTCTGACTGAGGTGTCAAAATGGATTCCTTAGGTCAGAATCAGTGCTCACTTTATTATGTCACAGTTGGGTGTTGAGATGCATACTGTTTATAGTGTCACTATAACACTATAAACTATAACACTATATATAGTGTCCTGGATGCAGGATACACTAATTCAGATTTATAAATCAGTGACACCTTAATTAGCTACACAGTAAATTGTATTTGTTTTGTACTTCACTTAAAAAAAAAGACAGAGAGAGAGAAAAAAAAAAAAAGCGAAGTACAAAACAAATACAATTTACAATAGTGCATGCAGGAAGGACAGCAGTGCTGTGTCCCACCAAGGCAGTGGGCTGGAGGAGGTTCCCGTCTGTGATGTCACCATAGCTGCATTATGAGGTCACATTACGTGTGTGTGTGCTTCCATCCCTCCATGTAATATCATAAGTGGGGCTAAGAGGATTGGGCTCTCGTGACCCGGGCTGCTCGTAACTCAGCCTGTGTGGCTCACGGCTCTTTGACTTACAGTAGGGAGGTGGGGGAGAGGGGGGGGGGCGGGAGGGGTGTTGAAAAGGTAAAAAAAAAATGGGAGGGAAAGGAGAGATGTTCAGAGACTGAGACTTGAGGCGGAGAGATGAGGTGTTCAAGTTTGAGACTTTCAGTAGATAAGCGAGGAGGGAGAGGTAGAGAACGAGGGAAGAGGGAGGGAGAAAGTGAGGCAGTGCAGATAAGCTAATCCAAATGCTTGCGCTGCATTTATGCCACTTCTCCCCCCCCGAATGGAAAAATAAAAGATAAGTATTTTGACGTTTACCTGCGCACGGGCACAATGCAAACAGTGGACTGTGCTCCTGTGTCTCTGATACAGTACTACGCTGGATACAGGGCTGAAGGGCTCAGTGTTTTACTAGGGTGCTTGCGGTGTAGGTACCACACCTTCAGAATGAATGAAAACACTACTGTTTATTGTGTAATGCAGTTCCATTCTCTTGATTGCATCACTTCCTGTTTCAAGATCACAGTCCCCCCTGTGTGTATTCTGCCGTGGGAGGCTTTCAGAATCAGGGAGGATGGGACGGATCCTCACGCACACACAAACACACTTACTAGCACTTCACACACACCTGTCAAGTCACAACAGAGACAGTGAGTCACAGTTTTCAAGATCTCTGCTGTCGAGTCAGTGTTTACCCTGCAATCTACTATGCTGTTCCAAACATCCCCCACCTACCACTTACACACACACACACACACAGCTCATCTGACCCACACAGACACAAACACTACTTAGCTCTCTGTCAAGTAGAAACACACCCTCGTGGATGCCACCTGCCAGCTCAAAGGCCTTTCTGCCAGTCACTCACTCACTCATTCACTCTGCATATGGTAGCCCACATGGGCGCCCCTGTGGAGATCAACTGTGGATCAATGTGGGCCACACACACACACTTGCCTGAAGGTAGAACTATACACTCAACTAGCTGAAAGCGCTGACTCATGTTCCTGGTTGGTGAGTGTGTGCGTGTGAACTCTTTCACACTTCTACTGTATTTATAGCAGAATGTGGAGGCGCAGGGTCGACGGAGGGGGAGAGGGAGGATAGGGGAAGGGTGGGTGGGTGTGTGGGTGGGGGAAACAGGGTGGGTGAGGATTGAATCCCTTTTTCAATGTTATTTTTAGAGGGAAAAACTGTCATAGGGTCCTTAGTCACAAAGCATGACCTCACACAAACACACACACACACACACGTCCCATTGTACAGAAAAGTAAGGGGCTTCACTGTGTGTGTGAGAGAGAGAGGGGCCTGTCAGAAGGGCTGTTGCTTGGGGGAAGCAAAATGCATTTGGGCACAAAAGCTTTGGAGATGTCTCCTGGCTTGCTGAAAATTACAGTTACCATGGAAACAGGCTCCTCTTCCCCGATTCACTGACCATAACTGTCACATTCATAAAAAATAGAAATAAATCAAAGTAAAATCATTGTCAGGGGAATGGGTGTTCAAATGTATCTACAAAGTATTCATCTTTGTATTGATGTTGGGTGTCTGAGTTTGGGAACTCATTTGGATGTGCCAGACTTCTGAGAACCTCGGGATGGTCATCCAGCTGAAGGGACCAAGTCCCTCTCCCCCTCTGCAATTTACACTCAACTGTACACTTGTACCCAAACAGCCGTGTTTACTTAGGAGGACAACAGTTCCTGGGGCCCAGTGCAGTTCCCCAGTATGTTCCCCAAGGTAAGCAGGTTTTGGATTAGAAGCAGAGGATTCATTTTGTTGGTCCGGAAATGTACAAAGAATTTGTCCGATTTTTAGGTCAATTATATTTTGATTATGGCCAGCAGGAAGTGGTTGTAGTCTACATGCAGACATAATGACCTCATCAGATCTCCCCTTCGTCTGGTCTTCCTGCTAAATCCAACATGACTATGTACTTACACTCACTGTATGTTACACTGTGTTCTGTTCCCTGGGATTACTGGTCGCTGGCCGTGTCTTTTGGAGAGCAACCGAGAAGGCTCTGCAGACGAGGTCCAACATGCACCCTCCCCTTTAGCCTTCGTTTGTCCTCTGTTCTCCGACCAGCCTCTCCCCCTCCCCCCCTGTGAAACCTGACGCAGCACCAGCCTCTGGCTCCCTGCCCCTGTGCACCCCGTAACCCTGCTCACCTGTGTGGATGTCTGCACAACTCCGGGCGAGTCACTCTGCGACAAAAAACAACAAAACATTGCCTTGTCTTAGCAGGGAGAAGACTAGACACTGTGCGTGTGCGCGTGTGTGTGTGTGTGTGTGTACTGCCGATCATTGTCTTGAGATGGGCAGGGCCTCCGCCCTGTCAGGCTGACACTCCAGGGCTCACGTTTCCTTTCATGTGGGTAAGGAGGCACCTGGGTGTCGTCTGTGAGGCTCGGGCCCACTATGGCAGCACAGGCCGGGCTTCGTCAGCCCGTCTGACAGGGGGCTCATCCGGGACAATCCATCTGTCACACCCTGTCTGCTTCTTAGCTGTGTGTGTGTGTTTACTGGTGTGTGTCTGTGTGTGTTTACTGGTGTGTGTCTGTGTGTGTTTACTGGTGTGTGTCTGTGTGTGTTTACTGGTGTGTGTCTGTGTGTGTTTACTGGTGTGTGAATGCACGCATTGGGAGACACTCGAGATCCTATGTACCATGCCAGAGTCCAGAGTGTTTGAGACGGTGTGTGTGTGTGTGTTACGGGGGGCCTCCCTGTCCCTTTAAGAGGGCGTCATCCACAGAGAGGAAGCGCCCGCCTTCGAGCCGTTCTTATTTGCATAGTTGATGATGTTCTGTAGTCGAGATAGTGGCCCCTAATGGCCACAGCACTGCCACGATCCAGGCCCATTACACAGTCTAATCCACAGTTACCTCAGCCATTTAACACAGAGGCAGGATGTCCAGGTTGAGTTGGTTTGGATGTCGAAAGGCCTGGTAATATTCAGCCAAAATGGAGTGTGACTTGTGGTGCGGTGGGCACTTAACACACATGCTATCCAGGAAAGGGGACTTCCTGAGGAGTTTATTAGGCGTTGTGGTGAGGTGGAGGCCAGCATGGAAACCAGCCTGTGGTCATTTCAGCAAAGCAGCTGGAGCACTTTAGCACTTTACTCTGAAGCTTACTGGCAATGTGTGTGTGTGTGTGCACAACATGCTTTTGTGTGTGTTTGTGTACATCATTTGCATGCAGCCATATATGTGTACGTAACTGACTAATGAGGGTCAGTGTAGTGCTGGGTGAGCGGTTTGTGTGGGATTGATTTTGTGGGCTTCAACAACAGTCCTGGAACCTCAACCATTACTAGGCACATTTTACCAACCGTACGTTTTGCTTCCAAATCTGTGTTGACACACCGGAGGGATTTAGAACCTTGGTCTAAATTGACCCCCTCACCAGGTTTGATTGGATATTTGCCTTGACAACGACCAGGGGAGGTGTGGGGCAGGGGGTTAGCAGGTTGTCACTGGTGAGGGAAGAGTGGGATGGAGGGGAGAGGGTGACCTTTTGTTCTGCTGTTTGCTTCGTGGGCATTCCTGTGAGAGCTGGCGTCCACCCAGGAACAGCCACCGGCAGCCTCACACGGGGGGCCCCCTCTGTAGGGGAAGATGGGGTACTGCACCCCCCCTAAGGCCTTACCAGGAGGAGACCTTACCAGGGGGAGCCTATCACTCTCTCTTCCATCGCTCGGGGTTGAACTACAACTACGGCAACGACAGTGGTTAAACTACAACTATGGCTGCATATTCACTGTCTGTCACCCCCTGTCTGTCCCCCCACAGCTCCTTATGGTCAGGCTGGCTGGCTCTTCCTGCCATGCCTCCCGCCATGACGGACCTCCTGGACATGTGGGCGGCCCACTCCCAGCTGGCGTCGTCCGGAGAGGACCTGGTCACTGTCGACTTCCTGCTGCCCACCGGCATCTACATCCAGATGGGCGTGCCCCGCGAGGCCACCATTCAACACATCAAACTGGTACGGGGAGCGTGTGTGTGTGTGTGTGTGTGTGCGTGCGTGCGTGGGGGGTGCTGGTCATGAATGTTTGTGTGACCATGTGTCACGCTGCGAAATGTGGAGCCGGATGTCTGGTTGAAGACTTTTTTTTTTTTTTCTTCGTTTTCGAAGCCCCGGGCAAAATCTCAATGGCCTTTGGCGCATGGCTTTCACTCCAAGTCTAAAAATGAGAATGAATTAATTAAAAACTCCCCCCAGCACCGGCGTCAGTTTGTCTGGTTTCCTCGTTCTCCACACCGAGCAGGCTCCGGGCTCCGGGTGCTGTCTGAGAGCCACACACCCGCCTCGCGTCTGCTGTTCACAGAACAGCCTGTCCAATGACGGGGGTCTGTTCCTACAAGCCCTCGCCGACACCGACACTCGCAGCATGCAAATAGCTCGTGACGTCACGCCCGCTCGCCCTGGGGTTGGGAGGTGAAAGTTTGCAGCAGCGTGGTGTTGCTCAGTAGTGATTGGCGGCTTTGGCGTGGTGTTGCTCAGTAGTAAATGGCCTGGAGCTTTGGGGGTGTGTCCCCTTGGCCGTGTCTTGTTAGCGTTTTGGACAGTGCAGGCAGGCTGTGCTCTCTGGGGAGTTCAGCTGCTCTGCGGAGGGATACACCTTCCATCTTCTCTCTCCTTGTTTTTATTACTTTGGTTTTTCCCTGCAGACTCCAATTCTGCCCGACACACACACACACACACACACAGCTTTTCTCAGACTGCCTTACGGCAGTCTGAGAAAAGCGGTCCAGTGCCTGCCGTCGTCTTGACCCCTCTGCCCGGCCCTCTGGGTGTGAAAGTCTTCACTGAGAGGCCTTCTCCCAGAGAGCAGTTGGCCTGCAGATTCAGCGTTCTGGCACGTAACGAGGGGAGCTCTCGGATTCACACAAGTGTTTATCTCTCCGTCTGCGAGCAGAGAAGCACACTGTGCCACCGACTTAGAAGCAGAATCTGTCGCACATTGTGCACATTGTTTTTTGTCTTTCTTTCTTTTCCTTAAATGTGCTTCCGCAACTCCCCAGGGGCATGTGGGGGGGTAGAGGCAGGTGCTGTGAAACATGGTGGGGTGCCAAATTGATGGGAGAAGGACGTCAAAGGAGGAGGGGGGGGGGCAGAAAGAGGGGTAGATTGGGGAGATTTGGGGTCAAATGATTTGAAGTTGAGGGTAAGAGAAGGAGCAGAACAGCCAATATGGCCCCCGCAAGACACACTGCCTCGCTTCCTGTCGCTGCCCTTTCTGACGTGTGAGGATGTCTTGATGTTGGGTTATGCTGCTGTAGATCATGGGATGGATGGGACAAGGAAGCCGCCTCCAGCTCGCACACACACACACACACACACACACACACAGAAGACGTCCCTGAAAGAACTGGTCTCACACCTTTCACTAAAAGGAAATTCAGTCTGACACTCATTGGTAGTGGAGGGCATGTTGGGACCTGAACTCTGCTGCGATACGATTCTAGAGAAAGACTATTCCAGAGAGTCAGGCACGAAACTGTGGGAAGAAACACACAGAAGACAGTTGGTTTATGATGTCATTCGATTTGAGAATGGGAAACCATTATTTCAAGGTAACCCCTGGGAATGGTTTGCCCTGGGCAAATAGTAAAGCGGTGTTGTATGATCCGTTTCTTTCTCTTTTGAAAGGGACTCGTTGTGTTGATATAGTCTGTACATCGGTTATGACCGGGACTTCTCCGAAAAGTGGAAGAGAAAAGTGGTCTCATGGGTTCCACGATTCTAAGAAGAGAAACACAAAATCCAGAATTCCCTGGAGGGGTTTTGCCTCATAGAATCTCACACTGTGCTCTTGTCCTAACAGCCTTGGGAACTGCTCTGGAACTGTGGAGAAAATGTATATATCATTATAATGCTAATCACCAGAGTAGAATTATTCAAGCCCTGTTGGATGTCATTGCGTACAAGACAAAGGGATGCAAGGATGTGGATGTAGGATCAGAGGGTAGGGCCGGGCCATCTTCTGGAGAGTTGCCGGGAGAACGTACACATGCTTTCTTGGACACAATCCTCTCAGGTCATTCCTGGTGCCATCACTGTTTTTGCCTTTGCATCATCACATAAAAAAACACATCAAAGTAAACTAAACAATCATCTCAGGATGTGACTAAGCACTGGTCACATCCTGAGATGATTGTTTAGAAAACAGTGAGTAGAATTGCGCTGGTTCCTATGAATCCAGTCACACCGCCCATAGGGATAACCACTCACCAGAAACAAATAGTAAGTCTCTTAACCACCCCCACCCGCTCTCCCCGCATACCTTACTTTGAGATCCCTGGGAGGTATGCAGGAGGAAGATATTAAGTAAAAGGGCAAGAGTCTGTGGTGAATGAGCTGAATCAGCTAGCAAGTTTGTTGCCATAGTGTCCGATTCACCCTCATTTCAGTGATTTAGGTTCCTGAGAAGCCCCTGCGGTGCATTCATCCTGCTCCTTTCACACCTGGCTGTCTTTGCTGTTTCTCTTCTCTACACCGTCTCTTCATCCTCCACTCGCCTCACACACAGAGAAACATGCACACGAAACGGTGACAAAAATCGAGACATGAGTCAGGCCAGCCATTGGTTGGTGGTAGCATGATTCATGAGCCCGATTAGCTAGTGGATCTGACATCATGCCTCGTCCTGGAAGGCATGCTGTTACATCACCGGCCCTTGTTGTTGACTCGGTATTCACCCTCCAATAGGTCACTTGCCACGTCAGTACAGTCACCTCTCACACTGTGGCCCACAAGTCCCAGTCTGACCTACTTTCAAAGCAAGTCCCAGTGGGAAGCGTAGTCCACTCTCACACCATTGCCTCCACGTCCCAGTAGACACGGCAGTGCCGAGGGGTGTGTGCGATCGGGTTCCAAACGGACCCCACTGGAGCGTCTGCGAAGGAAAGCACGGCAAACGGAAGACCGGTGGAGAATCCCTGAGAACTCCGGCCGACAGTGATGTTTTAGGTGTGCGGATCAAGTGGAGTTGACTTTGTCCTTCTGTCTCTTATCTTGTTCCCTCACTGAGCCAAGACAAGCGGAGCCAAGCTGTGCTGGCCTGGCCTGCTTCACCCTGCGCCACTATCTAACCCAGGCAATGAGCTGCTGTGTTGATTTAAGGGGCATTGTGAAAGCGAAGCGATACGGGCCGGTTCGGCGCGGTTCAGAGGGGGATCGTGTTGTGAAAGGCCGCGCGGCCTCCTTCGTGACGTCCGTTCTCCCGCGAGCTCCAGTTCAAATGGTAGCTCGCGTCCTCTCTCTCTTTGCCGACTTCGCTCGCTCTCCCGTTCTCACGCACAGAGTCACGCACGCACGCACACTCTCAACACTGTCTCTCTTCCCGCTGTGCCTTTTGCGACGGGTTAACAGCAAGCCGTCAAGTGCCGTAAAAGCAAGACGTCTGCCCCCCACCTGACAGGACAATGAAACGTGTATTCCCCCCCTCCCCCCCCCCCTTCCCCACAGCTCCTATGGAAGCAGGCCCAGACCTACCCCCTGTTCCCATCGCTGGGGGAGATGGAGGGCCACATGTTCGAGTGCGTCAACCAGGCGGCGGTGCATGAGGAGCTGGAGGACGAGAGCCGGCGGCTGTGCGACGTCCGGCCCTTCCTGCCCGTGCTGCGGCTGGTGACGCGCAGCTGCGGCCGCGCCGAGCGCCTGCTGGACTCCAAGATCGGCGTGCTCATCGGGAAGGGTGAGGGGGGCCATCTCTCACACACACACGCACGCACGCGCGGTGGTGCGCACACTCATGCTCACACCCCCCGGCTAATACCACGCCAACACACACTCTCTGTGTTCATCCCCGTATTCTTTCGAATGGGGAACACATTGACCCTTGACCCTCATCAGAGGGAGAGAGTCTGGAGATCCAACCGCAGGGCCGGTCTGGAGAGATGACTTCCTTTCCCTTTTTACACAGACACCCACACACACTCTCAGCCACACACACACACACACACACACACACGCTCCTTACCACTGTCACAACAACACATCGGGCCCTCTAACCTGGGGCGCGTCACCAGATGTCTCCTGTCATCAGTGAGTCATCAGCAGGGGCTGATAAGAGCAGTATTAGGTTTGAAAGGACTGAATCAAAGGGTTCACGTCACTTTATGTTATGCATGAGGCCTGGGATGAGTGAAAGACACACACACACACACACACACACACAGAGCCCATCACAGTAGGAGGGCACCTCAGGGGGGGGATGATAGAGTGGTGAATGAACACACACACACACCCTTTGTCCTTGAGTCCCTGAGCGTGTGGTGTGAGGGCAGAGTTAGCGTGGGGGTCTGTGGAGGTCCTCCAGGCTGCTGTCCAAACAGAGCTCCCCACAGAGACCAGGCCCAGGCTAATCACAGCAGGCCAGAGCCACGTCCAGCACGTCCCACGTCCAGCACGTCCCCTCACACACCACCACCAGCCCTCTCCCTCCGCTTTCCCCCGGACACGACCTTCAAAGGCTTTCGTCAGCAAGCGCTGCTCGTCCTCGCCGCGCACACACACGTGCGCACACAGACATCCTCCCTCTGTGCTGCTAATGCAGTCTAGAGGCTGAGAGTCATATGAATCTTTAATGGTTTGAAATGTCAACGTGCTGTTTGGATTAGCCAGACCATTAAGTGTCAGCAGCGTAAAACCAATATCATCAGTCTGGGATTTAGTCCTGCCCTGACCTATAGTGTTGAACACTGTAGACTGTAGATTTGCTTCTAGTCTAACAGTGTCTGTGGAGTGCTGGTGATGCCTGAGTGGAGTGCTTCTGGACGTAAACAGATCTGACTGGATGTTTGTCCCAGCAGGATCACAGGGCCGTGCATCACCCAGGACAGTCGTTTCCAGGTTCTATGTGTAAATAGGGGGGGGGGGGGTAAAAGGATTGTACAAACATGTCCTGAGAGGAAAAATTGAAATGAGTGCTCGAACTCGATACTAAAAAAGGAGTTGAAGCTCCCCGGCAGTGCCCTCGAAGGGTTAGGGACGTTTATACTCGAGGCTACAGGTGCTACAGGAAGCGGCCCCGTGATGTCATGCTCTCTCCCCCCCCCCCCCCCCCCCAGGCCTCCACGAGCTGGACGCGCTGCAGGACCAGGAGGTGAAGGACTTCCGCAGCAAGATGTTCCGCATCAGCGAGGAGAAGATGCAGCAGGTGCAGATGATGACCTGGAGCGAGTGGCTGCAGGCCTGCTTCTCTCCCCAGCTGGAGCAGCACGGGGCTGGGGCCGTGGCCGGGGCCGGGGCTGGGACCGGGGGGGCCAACGGGCTCGGAGACAAGCAGCAAGCCGTCGACTCCGGCCTCAAAGTCACCATCCACTTTGACCAGTCCCAGGTAACTATGGGTGTTGTGCGACACACACATGCACACATTAACACAAACGACTGCACGTGCAGCAGCAGTTAAATACGCTGAGACAAGTAGGTGACATTGAAACAAAAAAAAACTGCTTCAGTTCAGCAGCAGAAGGTCCAGGTCGTCTGTCTTCCTCTCTCTCCCCACATTTCATCTGTTCTCTTCAAAGCAGCGTATTTGCATGGACACACAGGTCTGCTGTGCGGAGACATGCACCCAGCCATTCCCTCATCCTGTTTGCATGCTATCACTAGTAGTGGGGCCATGTGACTGGGCTGTCCCACTGCCAGTCAGTGGGGCACAAACTAGGTCACCACCATCAGCACAGTCATGCCATTCGCACCGCATGCGTGCATGCACACATGCACGCATGGATACGGATATCAAACGGACACACTAATACGCAGCGTAAACACGCACACACACGGTCACCACCTCCAGGGATTTGGTCGCCCCACTCGCTTTTCCTTCTGTCCATCTAGTCGAGATCTGTTTCGATCCGTCACACACCTGCGCGCACAGACACACACACACCAATGGAGCCATCTGACGTGTCTCTCTGCTGAAGTGGTCATTGGCTGGAAGTGTATTCAAGACCACAGACACAATAAGCCACATTAAGCACAGGAAGCAAGGTTTTTATGGCTGTTTTACAGAACAAAGTTTCCTTAACCCAATTGTTTTAGTTGGGTAGGTTATTTTTAGTCATGAAACACACAATGGTTTCAGGGGTGCTGGCATTTGTATGGTGTAGAGCATGCTAAGTTTGTCCTAATTCACTGTATTACTTTACAGTGTCTGCAGTAATGCTGAGATATCAACTGTACAGTTGTCAAAAGGCTGCTGTAAGCCGTGTGAAACTGTTAGAGCCTGTTTGCTAGTTTGTACGAGGCCCTAACTGGAAGGTTAACTCTGCGAGCAGGCTGGGAAATGTAGGCAGAGCGGGGACGGCTCTCTGTGACATGAACTCTCTGGCCCCGGGGAGAGAGGAGAGACGGGGAGGGGCCCCGCTCGAGCTGAATGAGGCCTGAGCTGCATGTCTGGGTGGGTCTCTGCGTTAAGCCCTGTGGCTGCAGACAGACGCTACACTGTAATCCCTCTCCTGAATCTACCGCTCGCCTGGCTTTAGCCATCTCACTCTCTCCCTCTCTCTCCCTCTCTCTCCCTCTCTCTCCCTCTCTCTCCCTCTCTCCCCCCCTCTCTCTCCCTCTCTCTCGTCGCGTCCCTCACTTCATCACCAGCTTGTTGGCTTTTTGACAACGACAAAAGAAATGCATTTAGGTTCAAATTGAGGCAGAACCCCCCCCTCCCGCGCGCACACGCTGCTCAAAATGTCTTCATCTAGGGGTGCGCTCAAATGTCTCTTTTGTCCCCCCCTGTCCCCCCACCAGGACACGGCCAGTCTGAAGGTGCCGTCGTCGACCACGCCCAAGGAGATGGTGGAGCAGGCCCTCAAGAAGTGGCTGACCACCCACGGGCCCGGCATGGACCCTCAGGAGCAGCTGGACACAGACGAGGGCCAGTTTGTCCTGAGGGTCAGCGGCAAGCTGGAGTTCCTGTGTGGAGACCATCCCCTGGTCCACTACAAGGTACACAACTGTTCCACTGATGGGCAAGGCGCTCACATATCTGGCTGTAGCTTAGCTCGACACTGGGACTAAGGCCAGTGTCGGATGAAACGATAAACTATAAACAACTTCGAGACTGTCAATGTGAGGCAGCGACAACTGTACACTTTACATTGGAAAAACGACTTGCAGTTGAGAGTGTAGTGAGGGGAAGCCAAATCTTTTCCAGAGCTCCAGGAGTCTTGATAATGATATGGTTGCTTGTTTTTCCATTAGTATATACTGTAGAGTCTACTTAGAACAATCTACATAGACAAGGCTTTCAGTGGAAATACAAACACACGCTTTTCTAAATGGCTTTAACCTGTCCATCTTGAATGAAGTGACTCTCACATAACCAAACTCTTCTCAGCCGTCACGGTCAGGGCGCCACAGCCCTGCTCTGTTTCAAGGTTATTCTGGACTGTGGTCAAGGTAGAGGATTGTGTTTATCCCTAAACTGGAGTCAATGGACCGTACATGGTCAGCTGATGGCCCAGTATTTGCTCATTAATAATAGTGTGTGTGTGTGTGTGTCCATGTTCATTGAAGCAGACACTGAATATTGCAGCTTGTGAAGAGACAGGTTCTGGCTGTGCCCTTTACCAGAAGCGTGGTGCAGACACCATGTGTTTTCACAGTCTGGCAGCCGTCAACGCACACACACACACACACACCATGTCCGGCCCTCCAGCTGTTAATGTTCCTTACTTGTTGTGTCTGTGTTTATCTGTGCCTAATATTCCTAAACCAGCCATGTGAATGTGTCAGTGTGTGGTCAGTGCCCTCACCCTGCCCTGTGTCTGCAGTACATCCGGGCGTGTGCCCAGACTAAGGAGTGCCCTCACCTCACCCTGGTGCACGTGAGCTCCGTCCAGGCCATGTTCGACAAGGAGCTGTCCGCCATAGGAGCCGTGGTCAACCGCAAGAGCTCCAACCCCCCCTTACCCCTGCCCCCCAAGAAGAGGGGCGTCTCGGTCAGTCTGAAAGAGAGAGACACGATAGTATCTATTTGTGTGTGTGTGTGTGTGTGTGTGTTTGTGTACCAGTATTGTTCCTGTCAGCTGTGATGTCACGCTTTTGAGGTGTTTCGAGTGGATCTCCCCCCCCGCCCCCCCTCCTCTGATCAGACATCACGAGCCGCACTCCACAGGTGGTCCATGACATCTTTCTTTGATGAGGTGTCATGTTGAAAAGGTCGGTCAGAGTTTTAATTGGCCCCTCGGCTCGTTAGCGAGGTCTCCCCAGTGCGTGATTGTCCGGTACCATGACAACGGCATCCCATGGATGTGTGGTTCAGCTGCAAATAACCCAGCATTCATTCATCAGTAGGTTTAATTTTATCCCCACAGATAAAAACAAATATGTGTGGATCGTCGAGTCAATTTAATTTTAACTTTTACTCATCCGTGTGTTTTTACGTCATTGAGAATTTAGGACAGGAAGCAAGCATACCAGAACATGTAGCTAGCATACAGGAACTTCAGGCTAGCATACAGTATAATAACCATATTCTGATTTTTGGGGAGGGGGTTTCTATGAATGCAAACTTTAGAACAGTGAAAAAGACACTCAGGGTATGAAAAAGAGGACATGTCTGGGGGAAAAAGATGATTTACTGTCACCCTAAAACAAGGACAGGACGCTAGCATACGAGGACATGAGAGAAGGCAAAGACGGGGCCAAATGTGAGTTCTGGCAATATGAAGAGAATGAGCAGGGCCCTGATAGGAACAGAAAGCGACGGCGGTTGGGCAGGGATGTCTTGTGGTTAGAGGAGAGACACAGGGATGAAAGGAGAAGTGAGAAGACACCTCGCAATGACAACCTCCATTCTTCTATGTTTTCTTTCTCCTTTGAGTGTCAGTCGAGCTGTGCTAGTAGTCAGAGAAGTGACGGGGAGAGGAGAGAGGACACAGTGTTCTAGTAGGGCCGCAGTAAGAAGCACACAAACGCACAGCACAACGTTTTTGACCCACACATACAATATGAAACACACATGATATTAAATACACACCTAATATTAAAACCCAGACAGAAACATTTGAGATGCCTATACAGGCACATGCAAAAACAAACACATGAAATCATCCTTGTATATAAATGCATGTTCTTTCAGTGGGACCCATGCTATGTATGTATGCACCAGTTCACATGATCTGACACACACACACACACAGTGAGTGAGTGAGCGAGCAGCAGGAAGTGTGCTGGTTAGTCATGTTGATGTTGCCCAGAACCAGAAGAGTCATGTGATGGTGTTGTTCCTGTCCAGTGCTGCTGACCCTAGCAAATCCAGCCTGACCGCCCTGACCTTCACTTATGTGTGTGTGTGTGTGTGTGTGCACACTGAGGAGTGTGGAGATTTAAGTGTACGGTATGTAGCTACATACTCCCATTCTCCCAGTTGTCATAGCGACTTGTGTTCTGTGTGTTCCACAGCAGCTGCACACATGTGTGTGGGACGTGCCTTTGCCCTTCAAGATCGTCCTGCTCAAGGGCAGCAAGGTGAACGCAGAGGAAACTGCCAAGGTAACCCCGCGCTGCTCGCACGCCGACCTATGACTTGACCTCCCCAGCGACGACCCTCCCAACCTTTGACCCCCACAGCCCCATGGTCGGGGACCGGGCCCCTTGACACGAACATCCGTTCTGGAAATCTCTCACCTGTTTATTAATACCCGTTATTACCCCCCCGCCCCCCTTACCTATCCCCACGCCTTCCTGCTTCACCCCTCTCTCTGTCTCTCCGTCTTATTCACTCACCCCCCCCCCCCCCCCCCCAGGTCCAGGTGCGCGCCGGCCTGTTCCACGGCACCGAGCTGCTGTGCAAGCCGGCCGTGAGCAGCGAGAGCGGCGGGCGCTCGGAGCACGTGTGGAGCGGCACGCTGGAGTTCGACATCGCCGTGAGCGACCTGCCGCGCATGGCCCGCCTCTGCTTCGCCGTGTACGCCGTCATGGACAAGGTGAAGAAGCAGAAGTCCACCAAGAACGCCCACCCCAACAAATACCAGACCATCCGCAAGGCCGGCAAAGTGGTGAGAGGCAGGGAAGGGTGGCGCGCACGCACGCGCACGCTTGTTGGTGTGTGTTTTCTGAGGCCACGATGGCTCTCCCCTGTGTGTGTCCTCAGCACTACCCTGTGGCCTGGGTCAACACCATGGTGTTTGACTATAAAGGACAGCTGAAGACGGGAGACATCATCCTGCACAGCTGGTCCTCATTTCCTGGTGAGAGCACGCTCACACACACTCACACACACACGCACACACACGCACACACACACACACACACACACTGACGAGGTGTGTCTTCAGCAGCAAACGCTGTGCACTCATTCCTGAGCTTTTACATACAGCATATGGAGCCACGGTGTGTGTGTGTGTGTTCCTCAGATGAACTTGAAGAGATGCTGAACCCCATAGGGACTATCCAGACCAACCCGTATACGGAGAACGCTACAGCGCTACACATCAACTTCCCAGAGTACTGTGCACACCCCATTGTTTTCCCTCCCTTCGACAAGGTCAGGACACACACACACACACTCACTATGCAGACATTGTCTATAGCCTTAGAGCACAGAAACAGGCTCATAAACAAACACTTGGTCCTGTTCACAACTTGGCTTAGTCCCAAGGAGTGTTATAGTGTTGTTTTCCTTTCATGAATTCCTCTAATGTGTTCTATACATGCAGTCTGTACAACACGCTCTTTAACCTAAACACACACACGCAGTCTAGCTTGGCCCTTACCTTCAAACATGCATGTGTGTGTGTGTTCTTCTCTCTGTAGATACTAGAGAAAGCTGCCGATATCGCCGGATCCAGTGACTGCTCACCAATGGTAGTGAGTTCCAGCCACACTAACCCTAACCTCACACCTGCATACACGCACACACACACACACACACACACACACACACACACGGTCAGAAGGACAGTTCCCAAAGAAACGAACTGCGTCAGAGATCCTGATCTCGCTGGGGTCCAGTTTCCAGAGCAACCCAGTTGATGGTTTTGGCAGGGTGTCACGACACAACGCCTCGCCCGGCCAGATCAGTGTCCCAGATCAAAACAGGCCAGACGCACAGTCTCCCTCTCCGCCCTCCCTCCCTTTCCTTTCTCCTCCTCTCCTCACTCTTCTCCCATCTCTCTCTCCCCTCCCCTCCTCTCCTCTCCTGTCCTCTCCCACCGCTCTCCCTGAGAACGCCCGGGGAGAGGACGGATAGTTCTAGAACACCATGTGACAGACAGGGCTTGCCAGAGCTTGCCCATTTGCAGAGCAGTGTGAGCAGCAGGGCAGTTGGTGGACAGACAGACGGGGCAAAGGACCAGGACATGTGCAAAACACGGGTCCAGTTCTATATGTAGTCCATGCATGCGCGTATGAGAGACTGGCACCAACCACCTCACAACTCGACCAAGAAACTCGTCTTTTTAAAACGTCGTTCGGCCCCAGCCTGATCCATCTCTCGCCGCAAACATCTAAATCCCCTGTCCTGCACTGCCCCCCTGTGGCCGCTGGCCCTCACTGCGTGCCCCGCTCTGCCTCCGCAGGGTCGAGGAGGGAAGAAGTTCCACATCGAGCTGAAGGAGATCATGGAGCGCGACCCGCTGTCCCAGCTGTGCGAGAACGAGAAGGACCTGATCTGGACCTTGCGCTACGACTGCATGGAGAACTTCCCCCAGTCGCTGCCCAAGCTGCTGCTCTCCGTCAAGTGGAGTAAACACGAGGACATGGCTCAGGTCAGCAGGACAGCGCACACGCTAACATCTTCTGCTCAATGAGCCGCTAGTCTCTGAGGAGGTTAAGCTCCAAGTCAGTCTTGAAGTCAGTGTTGACGAACTACATCTGTCTTATGATTTGCGTGTGTAAGCATACAAAGTCACTCACATCTCACACGCACTCTCTGTCTCTCTCACACACACACACACACACACACACACACACACAGCTGCAGGCTCTGCTCCAGATCTGGCCCAAGCTGAGTCCTCGGGATGCTCTGGAGTTGCTGGACTTCAACTATCCTGACCAGTACGTCCGGGAATACGCTGTGGCCTGCCTGAGAGAAATGAGGTAGGCTGCACACACACACAGTAGACAGATCGAGAAAGATCAGGTACCCCCCCCCCCACACACACACACACTAGATTAGGATTTATTTATTATAGGTACAGGTCCTTTATTGTAGGTTTAGATAGGTTGACATGGTTTGTCATAGGTGTATACAGGCCTCTAGGAAACTGTCAAGAGAAGCAGGAAGCAGGCATTCCAATGCACCTGGACTTGTTCCAAATGGCTTGAAACTTCAAATCACTGTACTTTCATTGTCAACCACTCAGTTCCCCTATTTCACTCACATTCCACTATTATTCCCCCCTCCCACGACCCCCCCCCCCCCCCCCCCCTCAGTGACGAGGAGCTGTCTCAGTACCTGCTCCAGCTGGTTAGGGTTATTGTCCTCACTGTCCACTGACACTGTCCCCCTTCCCCCCCGTCCCCCTTCCCCCCCGTCCCCCTTCCCCCCCGTCCCCCTTCCCCCCCGTCCCCCGTCCCCCCTCAGTGACGAGGAGCTGTCTCAGTACCTGCTCCAGCTGGTGCAGGTGTTGAGGTACGAGCCCTACTACGACTGTGCCCTCACACGCTTCCTGCTGGAGAGAGCCCAGGGCAACCGCAAGATAGGACACTTCCTCTTCTGGCACCTCAGGTAGCGGTCACACACGTGTGTGTGGTGTGGGGTGTGTGTGTGTGGTGTGGGGTGTGTGGAGCTGCGTAGTAACGGCGGCTCCCCCTGCAGGTCAGAGATCCACATGCCGGCCGTGTGCGTGCAGTTTGCCCTCATCCTGGAGGCCTACTGTCGAGGCAGCATCCCTCACATCGAGGTCCTGAAGAAGCAGGTAGGACTTCAACACCCACACACACTCTCTCTCTCACACACACACACTCTCTCTCTCTCTCTCTCTCTCTCTCTCTGCTCTCTCTCTCTCTCTCGCTCTCTCTCTCTCTCTCTCTCTCTCTCTCTCACTCACTCACTCACTCACTCACTCACTCACTCACTCACTCACACACACACACACACACACACATCAACCTGCCATCTGAGCCTGTGTAACCTCAACATGGTGCCCGGTAGGGGCTGTGGTCTGCCTGTCGTTCACGCTTGCCATTTAGCGTTCCCTGTTTGTCTGGACTAGTTTCCCCTCACCTCTCTCACCTCTACAGACACGGGACAGGAAGTGGCCTTCTGCTCGTCAAGCAGTGCGAGGCTATTTGGCTTTGATTTTCTGAAAATAGTTGAAGTTGAATGTTGGCACACCTTAAATCAAACACCCCCCCCCCCTAAAAAAACCTGTTGGGGAGCGTACTTTGCTGACAGATTAGGAGTATTCAGTGATCCTAAAGATTTTGTTTATTACATTGAGTGACTTCGTCGAACATTTGAACTTGTGATATGAAAAACAAGAAGAGTGGGTCCTAGCCCGATTTTAAAGATCTCTGACATGAGGACCTGTTAACCGGCTCTTGTCACACCCTGTCCTGGTAGCAGCGTACTGGGACCAGTCCAGCCAGGAGCAGGGGTTATTTATAGAGGCAGAGTGACAGCAGAGCGACCTCTAACCTCTGACCTCCCCCCCCCCCGTAGTAGCTCCACTTCCTTCCACTCCCTGTCCGCAGCTGTCCGTCACTGCTTCACTTCCTGTTTTGGAGAGCTCCCTCTGTGGGGATGTTTCAGGAAGATGGGGGGGGTCACAATGTGCTTGTTTACCGTTGACAGTTTCGACTGACCTTTGACTCGTCTTGTCTGTCTTCCTCTCGCTCTCTCTGCTCCTCGCTCTCTGTCTCTTTCTCTCTCTCTCTCTGCCACTCTCTTCCTCTCTCTCTCCCCCCCCCCCCCCCACCCTGCTCCAGGTGGAAGCCCTGAGCAAGCTGAAGTCCGTGAACGAGCTGATCCGGCTGGGCACCCTCAAGAACGCGCGCAGCAAGACCAAGGAGGCCATGCTGACCAAGGAGGCCATGATGACCTGCCTGAGACAGAGCGGCTACACGGAGACGCTGTCCGACCTGCACTCCCCGCTCAACCCCAGCATCCTGCTCTCCGGCATCAAGTAAGGGGAGGGAGGAGAGGGAGGGAGAGGGGGAAGGGGTAGAGTGTATGGGGTGAGAGGGAGGGGGGAAAGGTAGAGGGGAATGGAGACCGGAGGATTCCGTGTTTTCTTAGACCCCACTATTCGTCCTACTTTGCAAATGCACGTTTCTCATCTTGTATTCAGTTCTATACCCATCTTGTGCTGTGTCTCATTTACTTCCCGTTCTTCTCCTCTTTCCCTTGACGGCCTCCTCCCTTTCCTCCCTCTCCTACCCCCCTGCCTTCTATCCATCCCTCCCTCCCTTTGTTCTCCCTCTCTCCCCTCTGCGTGTCAGTGTGGAGAAGTGTCGGTACATGGACTCCAAGATGAAGCCCCTGTGGATCGTCTACAACAACAAGCTGCTGGGAGGAGACAGCCTGGGCATCATCTACAAGAACGGAGACGGTGAGGGAGGGGAGGGAGGGAGGGAGGGAGGGAGGGGGAGGGGGGGGAGGGAGGGAGGGAGGGGGGAGGGGAGGGAGGGGGGAGGTAGGGGGGGGGAGGGGAGGGAGGGGAGGGGGAGGGAGGGGGAGGGAGGGAGGGGGGGGGGTGGGAGGGAGGGGGGGAGGGAGGGAGGGAGGGACAGAGATGAAGGGGGGAGGGAGGTACAGGAAGGATGAGGAGTCAGGGGGGGGGGGGGTGACAGGGGAAGTGAAAGGGTCAAAGTGGGTCATGATGGAGAAGCATGTGACTGTGGGAAGATTGACAGATCGCTGGAGAGAAAGAGTAGCCTGGCTAGAGAAGTGGGTCATGGGGAACTGGATTGAGGAGAGACGGAAATGATGTAACAACTTCCTTTTTCTGCCTTTCATCTCTTTCTCCCCAGATCTGAGACAAGACATGTTGACTCTTCAGATCCTGAGGTTGATGGACCTTCTATGGAAAGAAGCTAACCTGGACCTTAGGTTTGTGTGTGTGTGTGTGTGTGTGTGTCGTGAAGATGAGCGAGGTGTCTGTTTGTTCCTGTGCTCAGCAGGGAAGAGGAAGCACTTTTGTGGGGAACAGAGTGAGGGGGGGGGGGGCGGGGTCACTAAATCACCCCCTGCTAGACTAACCTTTCACTTCTCAATACACCCGATATCCATATCTCACACACACACACACACACACACACTAGTCGCCTCTCATCCTAATCAGATCCACACATGCGCTTTGAAATGCAAACACTCTGACACACACGCACTCAGGCACAAACACACATCTGGAGCGAGGCAGTGGAGGGCTTGTTTTGACAGTTGAGCTGGAAGGCAAGCCTCAGGGTCACCAGGACAAAGGTTCTGCAGGAGATGAAGCTCTTGGAGTCTGGGGAGGAGGAGGAGGGTGGTGGTGGTGCTGCAGAAGATAAGGCCAATGTTACAACGACTCCAACATGTTATGTGTGTGTGCGTGCGTGCCTCCGATGCGTGTCTGCTGGGTAATTACTCAGCGCCTCTGCTATCACGTGTACTTCACATGTTGCGGATTTCTTTTCTGCGTGCGTCCTTTCTACACACATCCGACACGCTTCCCACCCTGTTGAACATGCGCCCACGGGGCTCTGACACAATCATAGGTCCCAGGGTTGTGCCCTGTCAGGTGTCCACCACGCCCCCTAGTGGACACATGGACAACAGTCGTTCCATAACTCGGGTAAACCTAATATGGAACCAATATGACAGCCGAGGGGTTTAATCTGGACAGTTTGATACAAACAGGCATCTGACTGCGAATGGGACGGATAAGCACCTTCCTGGTGTCGATGATGCAGCTTTGAGCCGTCTCATCTCCTCACACCAGCAGACACACACACAGCCAGCCTCAGTCAGGGCGGGGGGGGGGGGATCGTTTTCCGTTACGACTCTTTACCAGAGCGTCACATGTCGGAGAGAGTGTTCAACATGATCCGCATGTGGATCCCATCACCAGGCATCTGCTGCTGGCAGAACAGTCCTTCACACCCCGGCATCCCAGTTTAACCCCTGATGTCTGAGCAGCAGAACGTAAAGGATATTCAACTCACTAGTCTCAAGAAGGATACTGGTGCTGTGGTTGAGGAGGGGAAGGTTAGGGTCAGATTGGGTCTGCTCCTTTTTACTTGTATTTTTCTCTTTATTTATTAAAAAAAAAAGATGGAAAAAAATTTGAATGTATACAAATAAAAGACATGCGAGATCTAGTTTAGTGACGGTGTCCTGCTCTGATATGGGACGAGGCTGAGTGTGCTCACACGTGTTTGTCGGCGTTCAGAATCGTGCCTTACGGTTGCCTGGCGACGGGGGACCGCTCCGGCCTCATCGAGGTGGTGTCGTCGGCGGATACCATCGCCAACATCCAGCTGACGAGCAGCAACGTGGCGGCGACGGCGGCGTTCAACAAGGACGCCCTGCTCAACTGGCTCAAGGAGAAGAACTCGGGGTAACGGCACGCTTGGCCAGCTCTTTATCTGGGTGGGCTCTCAGTTGGGGTGCATCATGGGGGCTGCTGGAGGAATAGGGTTCATGAGCAGGACAAAACCATTTCAATGTTTCGTGTAAAAAAACAAGGAATGGTCTGGAACATTCCTGGACATTTTGAGCTGGTTTAAAGCTCCTCCCCAGCCTGTGTGAATATGATATATTAAAACCAACACTAAGAATAATTCAGGGCTGGAATAAGCCAGAACACCTTGAATCTCCTCGAGAAAATGACCCTGTTAACTGTCCTGCTTCAGTTTCAACTCTGTGGAGGTTCATGTTTGGCCCTGGTGTGTTGTACAGGGACGCCCTGGAGCGGGCCATTGAAGAGTTCACGCTGTCGTGTGCAGGCTACTGTGTAGCCACTTACGTCCTGGGCATAGGAGACCGCCACAGTGACAACATCATGGTCCGCAGTACAGGGCAGGTGGGTGACACTGTTACTCCTGGGGAATACTACACACACACACACACACACTGCCCTGGGGAATGCTACACACACACACACACACACTGCCCTGGGGAATGCTACACACACACACACACACACTGCCCTGGGGAATGCTACACACATACACTGCCCTGGGAAATACTACACACACACACACACACACACACACTGCCCTGGGGAATGCTACACACACACACACACACACACTGCCCTGGGGAATGCTACACACACACACTGCCCCGGGGAATACTACACACACACACACACACACTGCCCTGGGGAATGCTACACACACACACACACACACTGCCCTGGGGAATGCTACACACATACACTGCCCTGGGAAATACTACACACACACACACACACACTGCCCTGGGGAATGCTACACACACACACACACACACACTGCCCTGGGGAATGCTACACACACACACTGCCCCGGGGAATACTACACACACACACACACACACTGCCCTGGGGAATGCTACACACACACTGCCCTGGGGAATACTACACACACACACTGCCCTGGGAAATACTACACACACACACACACACTGCCCTGGGAAATACTACACACACACACACACTGCCCTGGGAAATACTACACACACACACACACACTGCCCTGGGAAATACTACACACACACACATTGTTCTTGCGAATACTACACACACACCCTGTCGTGGGGAATAGTACAAAAACACACACTGGGAATAATCTGTGTGTGTGTGTTAAGTCACCGCAGTAATGTTGACTCTGTGCCGCTAGGGGGCGGTCTGGTCACTGACTGACCCAAGGTGGCAACCACGTCACTGATGGGGGACAACATGTTTACTATCTGCTTCTTAATCTTCATTCATGTGTGATTTGAATTGTTCTTTTTGATGTATTTATTCATTGACATGTTCTACCCTTGGTTCTCACTGATTGGACCTCTGCCTCTGTCTCTTAGCTCTTCCATATAGACTTTGGCCACATCCTAGGGAACTTCAAGTCCAAGTTTGGGATAAAGAGGGAGCGTGTTCCCTTCATCCTCACCCATGACTTCATCCATGTCATCCAGCAAGGCAAAACGGGCAACACAGAGAAGTTTGGCAGGTAGCCCTTCAACTCTTACTCCACACGGGCCAATACACACACACATATGTAACCTTAATCCTTCCTGATTGGTTTAGCGAGCCTGTGGGTTGACCTAAAGAGTTTGTTTTGCATGAAGCCAATATCCTGCTTATGGAAAGAATCCTGTTTCTGTGGTTGGTTGGAAAGGTTAGCAGCATTTGTTTTTGGAATGCTGTCACAATTGACTGTAAATTGTGTGTGTGTGTGTCTCCCCCAGTTTTCGTCAGTACTGCGAGGATGCCTACCTGATCCTGAGGAGAAACGGGAACCTCTTCATCACTCTTTTCGCCCTAATGCTGACGGCCGGCCTGCCTGAGCTCACCTCCGTCAAAGACATCCAGTACCTGAAAGTACGCCCGTTCAATCAGGACAGGATGTGTTGTGTGCACACAGATGAAAACCACTTATGTACTGGGCTTAACACGGCATGGTAAGATGTAATAGAATTGACCCCTCTCTCTTTTTCACCTCCCCTCCCCACCTCTCCATCCCAGGACTCTCTGGCCCTGGGTAAGACAGACGAGGAGGCCCTCAAACAGTTCCGGCAGAAGTTTGACGAGGCGCTCCGAGAGAGCTGGACCACCAAGGTCAACTGGATGGCCCATAACGTCGTCAAGGACAACCGCTCTTAAAGCAAAGATACCTTGGGTGTAGGGCGGGGGGGGGGGGGGTGTAAAGAGTGCCACGGTGCTGGATGAACCCAGAGGGGGGAGTGGTTTTGTCCTTGGTATGCCTAAGGACAAAGAGGACATCAAGAAGGGAATCTAGAGGAGGATTGCATATGTGATCTGAAAATACGCTCTGCAAACACTGCACACAGAGATACTGTAAACATTCATGCACACACACCTACACAAAACTCCCCAATCCCATGGCATGACGTTCTCCTCCCTCCACCCCTCCTGGTCGCACACCTGGCCCCTGTTGCTGACCTGTCCACCAATCCCATTCCTCTCACTTGGTCACGTATTATATCTCTGGGTTTGAGGTAGATCTGATCGCGAGCTTTGCACACACACAGCACCTGTGGAACAGCCAGAACAGCTGGTGGAACAGTAGAACCAGGCCCCTCCCTCCCCTCATCCCCTTCAAATGGACCGCCCCTCAGTCCATGGAAAAGGATGGTCGGACCCACGAGTACTGAGAGAATGGGTACGGGGAGGGGGGTCGTGATTGGACCAAACCCAGGTAGACCAATCCCAGCCCCCGTGATTGCTTGACTGACAGCACAGACAAAGAGGGGCTGTTGAGGACTGAAGAAGCCGCACGTCTCACCCATGTCTTAAAACAGCGCCAAAATGTGCACATGCCCAGCAGAAGTGCTTCTTATTGGACGTTCCCTCTCATGCCTACTGCGGGAAGATTGTATTCCGTTTTTCTTTAGTTTTCTTTTCTTTGTTCGCCTTTTTTTTATTGTAATGTTTCAGAGATGTATGTGCCAGACTACTTTATGACTGCATTAAGAAAGAGAGAGTGATCGAAAGAAGAGATGGGATGGAATGTTAATTTAGAGAACGAAGAAGGATGAGAGTGTTGAGAGAGAGCGAAAGCCTAGAGACTCAGTTCTGAGGCTAAAAGGCCAACTGGACCCTGACCACGTGAGCTATTAGACAGTACAACAGTGATAGCAGGAGTGTTTTTAAAGTTTTAAAAACACACTTTCGTTTCTTTAAAATGTTTGTTTCACTTTTCTGGGTTCAAATTTTTGGGGTTCCATTTCTCTATCAGTTGGATGCTGAAAAAAACGGTTAACCAAACCACGCAGTCTCCAAAGCTTGCCTTGCCTAAAGTTAGTCAGACTTGACTTTGAGAGCACCAAACACCCACTCACACTATGAAAGAACTCAGACTCATGCATAAAAAATGCCTTTTTGGACCAAAAGTTATTTGGTTTGTTCGTTTTTACTGTGTTTTAATTCTGTTCCGAAATTGAATGTCAACGCAAAAATAATGTGCCGTTCTCAGTGTGATTCCTTTTACGTTTTCAAATCAGCAGGTGTGGCTGGAGTTTCTACAACGTGTGGGAGGGGTTCGAAAGCAGAGGGCCTGACACTGCGATTCTAAACTACTTCCTGGTTCTGACAGGATGCTCCTACAGCATCTGCATTTGTGTTTTGTGCAATATTCGTACATGAGTACATATGATATATATACATATATATAAGTATGATGATCCCTGGGGCCCAAAGCCTAAGTCTATAATGTTGTCACTGTGGCTTTACTTGTGATGCTGCTGTATTTCGCACCGCTAGCCTTCAAGTCAACTCAGACACTGGATTTTGTCAAATGTACAGGCTTTTATTGTTTTGCTGGTTTCGTTTTCATAGGAGTTTTATTAAAGTTATTTTCCATCGAACTGAATCTTCTGTCTGTCAGTGCGTTTCAGTGTGTGGCTACTGGAGCCAGTGTGCTGCTAGTGGTCTATATAGTAAATCCATGTACTTGTATCTGCCGGGAACAGCCTGAGGACCTGGCTCGGCCACCTCTGGCAGACACACACTGATCCCAGGCCCAATGTGTGCGTCACAGAAAACACCGTAGGGGCACTCTGCTCTGTTCGGTATGGTAAGGTTAAGACAATCCAAGTGATTAACCATGAGCCTTTGCACATTTTGTGAAAGAAAATCAGTCATGGATTTTTTTTCCAAAGTCAACTATCACTAACTGAATGCATAACAATGGATGTAAAGATTTGCCAAATTTGGCTTCTGGGTGGATTTATACAGAAATTCCCCAGATTAAATACTTTTGATGTGATAACTTGGTTGTACTGTTGTTTTATTAAAAGAGTGACAGGTAGTTTCCTTTAGTTTTGAAACGAAATGGAGCACATAGCCTTGGCCTGGTCTAGCCCACTTCTAGTTAGTCGACCGCTCTGTATGGTGGCCTTCTGTCTTAGCTGTGACATAAGACGTTGAAGGCTGCTCTTCAAAGTCCACGTTTAAATTTTTGAAAGAATCTGTGATTGCATCCACCACTCCAGAAGCAGAATAGTAGCTCTCCAATACAGTGAATATTAAGGTGTTAAAAAACCTAACCATAAACAGAGTTTGCAAAGATTACACTGCTGTCTCCCTCCCATCTCAAGAGAAATCTCAAACAAACATATCCCATACCCCAGAATTGGATTCTGTCTCTGGTTTAACCTGATGCACTGCCACCTCACAGCAAGAAGGCCCTGGGCTCGATTCCCTGCATGGGTCACGGCACATGTCCTCCCTAGGCCTTGGGTTCTCTCTCCATGTCCTCCCCAGGCCTGGAGGTTCTCTGGAGGGTTCTCTCTCCATGTCCTCCCCAGGCCTGGAGGTTCTCTGGAGGGTAATAGCCAGTGCAGCCACCTCCCTGAAATGAGTTTTTGCAGGTTGGGATGTCTGTATAATTTAATGTGGTTCCAAACAAATTAATGATGTAAATGACAACCTCACGAGAAAACCAATAGGCTATCTCTCAAAATGTATAGTAGCCTATCGCGCTGTGCTAAAGGATCTGTATCACACAATGCGCGATTAATTCAGGTTCATGTTAAATTCTTCTCATTATTCTTGCACCTTCCACAACAGGTTGTTGTCGAAAAAACGGACAATAGCTACATGTCCAACAGACTTCCTGTATCACATCTGAAGCTGCAATCAAATATTGTTTACACAAAATAAGCCTGCATGCTCCCGAGCAGGTTTAAGATAAATAAAAGGACTTTTTGCTTTGACAGCAAGTCCAGAATGAGCGTCGAAGAACCGAACAATACAAGATCATTACAAATCATCAATAATCAATCCAGCTCGCTCTGAGTTAGCGATGTACAAAGAACGGACCCCTGAATACATTCCTGCCAGCACTCACATCACCTGACTCCAGTGTCATTCTAGCCCTCACCTCAATCCTGCAGCATGTTCTGGTCATGAATCCAGTGTTTCGCTGTTCCATACCTATAGAAAGGGTTGGAAAGGAATGTTGTCTAGGATGTCTTGTGTGGTCAGTCATTTGGTGCATCTGGCCCTCAACTTGAGTGGGTAATTTAATACCCATGAGTGGGAGTATTTTTCCATCAAATAAAAAGGTATGTTGACAATTTACTCAAAGCCTTCATCAGTATTAAAAGGTAATCAACTCATCTCCAGTTTTGCCTATATAGCTAGATCAATGTGATAGTCTGTATGCCTTTAGTAAACTGCTCTAAATGTGTCAATTTTGTGTCAGTGGAACCTACACAGTATGCTATGAAGTTGGCTCACTTCAACTGAGCACTTCACTGAGTTGGTGAGTGTGTTTTGCTTTAAACTCTCTTAATCCTTATCTTTTTTACAAGACCCTAAACCCTAAAGCACTCATTATGTTGTACCCGATTGAGTTGACAGTAAAAGGACCCTGTTATGACCACTATAGTTGGCTTTAGGCATCACAGTCAGGTGTTTTGCTGCCTCTGAATATAAACAATGAATAACAAGGCAACGGCGTCATTGGACCAGGTGTCAGCTAAACAAATAGCAGACTGGACTGTTCCACCCAATGACGCATCCCTGACATCAATTTCCAGCTGTATGTTGGTTGTGTAACGGTTTGGGCCCTCAAGTTCCCTTACCTGCATATGAAGCTGCAAAATGATTGACTGGGAGAACACATAGCATTTGAGTTGAAATACAGTATAATACTGTATATATATTTATATATGTGTGTATATAATTAATGATAAGCTCATCAGCGGGTATTGTCTTATTTAAAGAAAATCTGTAATTCTACAAATGTTCAACAGCGGTGGCTACAGTTTCTTACTGCAGACACTGAGACTTCTGTCTCCCTGACCTCTTTAGACCTAAGTTATGTAATATTTTATATTAATAATAGATCACATGAAACAAGAACTGATCATAGTAATTTGGGGGGGATTGAATGACCAGCCACAACTCTGAACTGACAACATTGCTCTTTGACATGTAAAACTTTTGTTTGCAGAGCAGAATATTAAATATCAAAGTATTACAAACTAGTTTTTGGTCAACTAAATGTGTGCAAAGTAGGCCTACAACACAAACAATACATTTGATAGAAAACTGCTTTAGACTTCTAAGTACAGGCTATGAAGTATAAGTTTTGATCCAACACTTTTTGCATTGAAGGTAAAGATGATTTTGTGGTTGTTTACATTTACTCAAGCGGGCACATCCTTTAGCATGTCCGCCCACCCTCCAGTTGCCCTGGTAATGTGACTCAGCATCTGTCTGGTATAATATCCCACCCACTACTGGAGTAGGAAACTTTATGAATTTACCATAATCAGTGAATGTGTGTCTGCATGCGTGTATGCAAGAGTGTAGGCCTTTTGGCTTCAAATGTGAAAAACTCCGGAAACCCATTCTCCCGATTAAAGTTGCCTAAAGCGCTCTACCTCCGACTATAATACGTTTTGCGTAACATCGTTTTTGTTGCTACTGGGTTTTGTTATAAATATATTTCATTACACTGTTATAGCCTACTATACTTTTTTTTTTTTCAAAATGCTTTCAAGAGGCTTAGAAAAGTTGTTTTGTAGTTTGTTGATTAGGCCATCATTTATTTTTATTTCTACGATTAGTTGCGTTTCTGGCCATACTGCTGGGAGGTGTGGTGTGGGCGGCGCTCAGCCACCACCTATGTTGCCTATATGCCTGGATACAATGCTGTGCCAAAAAGCTTTCGGTCCTGACATTCGAACGCAGTTACGAAAACAGGCCGGACACTTTAGGGCACGCTTTTTGGCATGACAACGCCCTGTCTTCATCTTCATTCAAAACATCTTCACAACCAGAGACACGTCAATAATATGAATAATTTAGGGTTCTGTTGTATGGGGCTGTTTGATGTAGGCCTACGTTGGCCCCCAACCCCTCAATGATGTGTTAATTTACCGACATAAATATTAATTGCTTTGTTAATAGTGCAGTCCAGTCATTAAATTGTAATAGCTAAACTGATTTTAGACATAAATCTCAACAACAGCATTGGTTTATGGACTTCTGGTTTATGTAACAACTAGGTAACTACGTAAGATTCCGTCCGATCCATACTTTTCAATTTCTGAAAGAATAATGTCTCACCCCTCCCCACTTATGTAAACGCGTTGTTTTGGATGCGGTCCAATTTCCACAATGCCTGCTGTACACGATCCAACATGGGAATCCACGTGGGGAGGATGGCCGTTTTATATAAAGAGACTGGCGGTGATTTAGACCAATGAGCTTCAGATGATGTTCTTTCGTCATGTTTTCCATGGAAACCTCAAGTAGGTAGCCAATGAAGTACAGGCAGAGGAGGAGTCTGAATTGAGGTCACGCTTTCAGAGCCTGGGTTTGCCAGTCGGCCAGCTTTGAAGAAAGCCGGTGAAGAATCTTAGACCAGTGTCTTTACGTCTGCTGTTCCGGGACTTTACATTCTATAATTTATCGGTTGTGTACAGTATTGGAAGAGCTTTGTCAGAAAGTACCTCTACATTTGATTCAAACGCACAGGTAGGCTTTTCTAATGTTTATTTTACGAATATAGGCTAGTCTACAAAATGTTACATAATGTTTCAAGTAGACTATGCGCATGCTCTAACCTTTCGTTTGTTTAAAATACATAATTCTTCATGAAATATATGAATATATATATTTATACAGGGTTCAATACTTTGAGTCTGCTCAAAGTATTGTCTGCTCCTTTTTTTGTCCCTTATATATGTGCATTGAAAGAAAGAGTGACTTTTACGTAAGTGTGTCAGTGTACAGTAGTGTAGCCTATTGTAGGTCAACGTGAGTGTCTTGAATAGCAGGTCGGGAGTTAGATGGGGGAAGATGTAAAACTTACTTACTTACATTAATTTTTCAAAGGATTCTGACAGATGTGATGAACACATTTAAAACACGTCAGTTATGCATATTATTAAAGGCTACTTGGTAGCAAAGTATAGTAGCCTATTGGTCCAATCACTGCTGTGTGAAACGTTACGTTTTACACTTTTCACTCACTGTGGGACATTGTATCAAGCAGAGTAGACGTCACTATAACATTTTAACAGTAGACAAGCCCAAAACGTATTCCCATCCGCGATAGAGATTCAAACTGGTAAAAAGGACTGAATGGATCATCTAGGGCACATATAGGACGTAAAATACTGCAGTCGTAGCCTACCGAAAATTGCTAAATAGATGATTTAGCTAGGCTATTTTATATCCAATAACTCGATGTTAATGTTAAAGGATGGGAGGTCGTTCTCCATGTTACAGTGTAATTTCTAAGTATAAGATTAAACAAGAATATTAGACCACATGACTAAATGTCATGCCAGGTCATGCTACACACCGCAAACACTTATTTTATTCGGTTACAATAAACGTTAGTTTCACAAAGATATATGCTATGGTACCTTTGCTCTTACCACGGACAATAAGTTATGGAGGACACATTCATCTAGTGAATGTGTCCTCCAGTCCGACTTTTTTCTTCGTCAATGTGTTTCTATTGGCCTCTTTCTAAGACCTCCATGTGGTTTTCTGAAACACTGGTCTTTAACCAAGCCCTGTTAACATGTGACTGAGCTTCCGTATTGTATAATGCCTCAGATCTGTGCTAGTAGTGCATTGGTTGGCTGGATCCGCCCCTTTGCCGGAGTTGCCTTATCCACTCCACTCTGAAAGACTGTGATTATATTCTGAGACTCATGTTCCTGTTAAGTAATTGTTTGGTATTATTTAACCATATACAACCTTGTCACTAAGGGGTAGTGTAGGTGTATAATGAGGTGTGTGTAGCCTGCGTTGATGAAACCAAACTGCTTTCATTACGTGGATCAATTTAACATGTTATCAGGATCATTACAGATTTTCCGAGTCTTCCTAGACTTTTTCTTGCGTAATGTTTAAGATCTAACTTTGAACCATGATTCAGTTTGTGGGGCTGTCATAGTTCTGGCCACTTGAAACATATGTAGCTTACTCCACATTCTGTGCAAGACTGTCTATGTATTTCAGTGAGCAGATGTCCTTATGTGACAGTACAATGGCAGGTATCAAGCTGCTTTTATAACTCCCTCCTGTGGGCCCCTGATTCGTCAGTTATAACAGCCAATGCCAGTTGGTCTTGAGCATGTGGCCACTCCCTCTTCATCCAGCCCATGTGTGTCTGATGGTCATCACTGCATATGATCATGTGTTGACGGACCTAAATTGGTAAACAATAAACGTTTTCTCAAAACTAACGATTCCATGAGTCATTATGTAAAAGTAGAAACAGTTCTGCTACACAAAAAGGGCATGATGCTAGACTGCTTAATCATGTGGAGTAGGAAAGAAACTCTTGTTTAGCTTTTACATAAGCCTTGCCAACATTCTCTTTTGACGTTTGATTGTATATAAGACAGGGCGTCCTTGCTGCTGTCCTGACAGGACTTGAGCAGACAGCTAGTGGAGGAGATGAAGAGTGTAGATCCAACAGGACAGCTGTGTATACATTTGGTCAGTGTGGCAACCCAGGATTCTAATGTTTTAGGAAGGGAGTTAAGAAGATTAAATTCTCTTTAATTTCAAACCCTAGTTTTTTTGGGACCCACATGATCAACTCCGCTTGCAATCATGTCATAATTCCCACCCACAGACAAAACTAAATGTGTGTCTCTGAGGATGGGTGTGTTTTTACCACTGGTATCAAATCACCTTTAGTTTTGAAGCGTCTATCTTTTCAAACGATTTGAACGAGGTCACACTGAAAAGAACATTGGCTTGACCTCATGTGCGCGAGAATGTGCCTCTGCCGTGTGGTTTGCCTGTTATTTTAAGATCAGTTCTCAAAGTAAAAAAGATATTGATCATTCAAAGGCTATAGTTAGCTTTTATCTTCAATGAGATTATAGCGGCCAACCCCTGAGGTAGTCCCTGTTGTCCCTGTAGATTAGCCTACAGTAGTTCTAATAATAGGATCAGGAGTATATCAATTGACCCCATTCTACCCCACTGTGTCATTGCTTTACCTCTCTGCTTCTCAACTCAGTGTGTTTCTGTCTCTCCCAGCAGGACACGCCCCTTGGTCTGGACAGCTTTGACTCCACTTCCAACTTGGTTTGATCCTTTTCACAGTAACGCCATGTGGAAGATAAGGTAACTTCCTGCACTAGGCCCCTTTGAACACTGACCTGATCTCCAATGTCTGAAGACGGCGACTCCAAACGATACCTGTACGCGGCCCTAGAGGGGCGGGAGAGGAACCGAGAGAGGAGTGGCTTCCAGAGGGAGAACGCCTCCGCCTGTGGCTCCATGGCACAGCTACACTGCAGGGGCGGTTTTGGGGAGGGACGGGGGCGGGACGGGGTGGAGATGGAGACTGAGTTAGAATTGGCCTCTGAAGGGAGTGACAGCAGTCACGACCACTCTGCCCCGCCCGGCCCAACCCATGGCGACAGGGAGCGTCAACATTCCCCGCTGCACGAGGACGTGGAAATGGGCGGGAGCGGAAGTGGGACAGAGTCCCATGGCAACGAGTCCCATGGCAACGAGTCCCATGGCAACGAGTCCCATGGCAACGAGTCGGTTGGCAGCTCCAACGGCAACAGCAAGGACTCTGCCCTACTGGAGTCGTCGGGTAGCAACAAGAGGTGAGGCCTGTTGTGGTTACGTCATGGTCATCTAACCACAACCAGTGGAGAGACCCTGTGGCGCATGGAAGTATGCCTTGTTAGAGGTGATTGGCTGGGTCCTTCAGGAGTGAATCATCGATTGTGAGTCATTAGACCAATACGGTTGTTTATATGACTTCCTCCTGGAGGGAATAAGAGGAGTAAAACCCTGGCTGTTTGGTAAAGGTTTGGTATTAAATGGGTTTTCACTAATCCCAGTTCCATAATGGATTTTCATAATAATTAATAATTTTCAGATTCCTAAACTATTTCTAAACCGCTTTAACTAATCCTATTTCCAGTTCATGGCACTTCTGTCCTTACTATGTGAGTGAAGATGGGTAGGTTGGAGACCTCCTCTGTCAAATCTGTGGAATCAGTGAGTGCTGTGAAAGTCTAACTGGATTCATTAGGTCATACACATGCATGTTGAAGTCTCCCACAGGTAGGATGTTGTTAGTTTAGGTTTTAAAGTCAGCGGCAAAGACAGCAAATTATAGGTAGACAAGCTTCCTTCCAACTCAATGAATTATCCTACAGTCTCTATGACAACAACAATGACGTTGACACTTCCACAAGAAGAGCATGTGGTGCTAGCAGAGGAGAGCACTGAAGTACTGGCCTGAAAGCAGACAGCTGGGTTTTAACATGTAGACCATTTGACGGTGTAATGCCTATGAATACAGTCATGACGTAGAGTTCATAATTCACTAGCCTTTTCTAAGTGAATACGTTTATGTTGTTTTCCTTCCATTGTGTGAGTCATTTAGAATTCAAAACACTTTGGCAATGATTCAATGAATGCAGTTGGTTGTGAAACCACAGTAGGATTAGATACCCTACTGCGGGAAAATAACATTCTACGCCATGTAATGTGGTGAAAAAGTGTACCTCAACTTTAAGCTCGCTTTTATCATTATGTCCCACAGATGTTTCGCAACCCTCTATTGCATCTCCTTCAGATATTGTTAATGAACATAGCCAAAGGGAAAATATAGAACAATGGATATTGTGTCGCTTCGGAGAATACTAGCTTATGAACATCTTTGAAAATGGCCCACACAAGGGTTGAATATTCTGCCTGGTAGAACCACTTCAGGAAGTGACTTCATTGTTCAGGGAGCTTCGATTCAATAGGAAGAAGACACCCATCCTGGAAAAGGAAGTTAGCGCCTGTCAGCCTGTTAGTAGTACAGTCACATTAAGAGGTCAAACTCCTACTACACTACTGGACCAGGAGAGAAAATCATCCACCAATCTTTAACAATGTCCCCCATTGCACCTTGTTCATCCATATTGGTTGTTATGCCCCATCTCTAAACCTTGCTTTTCTCAGCTCTTGTCAAACTAAACTACCATGTGCGTCGTCGAGAAGTGGGGCTAAAGGTGGAATTCGATTATCTTAGTGGATCTTTAGGTATCTATTTCAGCGTTTAAGATCTATATTAAACCTGTCTCCAGTCTTCCCCATCAGGTTAATTAAAGAGTATGTCTAGGTTGACCTAGTTGACAGAAGTAGTAACCTTTATCTGGAGGCTAATCCTTAGTTTATGTAGCTAGAGCAGCAATCTAGGATCACACTCTAATGAGAAAGACTGGATTTTCCTATCCTTATTGTTGAATAGTTGTAGGGCCGCAAAACATGTTGGTCTTTTCCACAGAAGATTTAAACATAGATTTGTTTTAGTATAACTATCATTATTTAATATCGGTGGATGTCGGACCTGAATCCCAACCTGTCTCTATGCCTGCTTCTTTCCCCGCCTCATTCCCCTGCTTTCCTTTTTCTTCTCTCCTTAACTGTAATCAGAGCGGAAGATTACATAAACCTTATCCAATATTCATATGTGTTTAGAGGTGAATCATTTCCGCTTTCAGATCTCTGTAGGTTATGTCAGACGTAGGGTTCAGTAGGCTTGAGAAACACAAAGCAAGCATCCCCAGTGCTGTGTGAGTGACATGACCTCCTGCTGTGATTCTTAACCACCGTTTGGGGAAATGAGGAGTTGGGTACAGGGAGAAAAATCCACTTGTCTTCTGATCATGTTGCCTGTCTGTTTTGGTGTTGCAGCTCTAACTCCCATAGCCCATCACCCCCCTGTAGTTCCAATGCCTTCAGTCTGGTGAGCTCAGAGCAGGACAACCCTTCGACCAGCGGCTGCAGGTTAGTACCCTCCAACAGCCCCGAAACTACACCCCACAACGAATATACTGTTGATATCGATGAGGAATTCCATCCCCTCTCCCCCTCTATTCATGTGAATCAGCTCTCTGCGACTTTGTGCTGCCTGCCACTCTGACCCACCTGTGCCATATGTTGCCCTCGCAGTAGCGAACAGTCTGCCAAGGCCAAGACGCAGAAAGAGCTGTTTAAGACCGTCAAGGAGCTGAAGATGCACCTGCCCTCCGAGAAACAGAGCAAGAGCAAGGCCAGCACGCTCAACACCCTGAAATACGCCCTCCGCTGTGTCAAGCAGGTCAAAGGTAGGCAAGCTCGCACACGTGCCCTCGCACGCACACATGCCCTCGCACTCACACATGTGCGCCCAAACACGTGGGGACGGGCAGGCATGTGAAGGCAGCGTCCCACGCAGCCCATAGTGTGAAGACGCACGCCGCGAATGTGCATGCCCTCTGTCACCTGCCTCTCCGCATGCAGACACACGTGTGTGTTGACAGGGCAGGGTGTGGATGCTAACCAGGAGCGGGGATTGCGTGGGCCTGCTGGAGCTGTGCTCGGAACCCGGGCTTGTGTTTATTGAGAACATGTGATCCGTGTTCCCTCGTGATGTCTAACCAGTCACGTTGGGAGAACGTCCTTTTGCTAATATATGTATGTTATCACTGTATATATATATATGTATTACCTTGGTATCAGCTTTTGAAAAGGGTCTGCTACAGTGTGTGTGTGTGTGTGTGTGTGTGTGTGTCTATTTGGGCTCATTGGGTGATATGTTTGAGTTGATGTTGTGTATGTGTGTTGTGATGTGTGTGTTTAAAGCGTGTATTTTGTGTCCCGGCAGCCAATGAGGAGTACTACCAGATGCTGATGATCAACGACAGTCAGCCTCCAGGTCTTGATGTGTCCTCTTACACCATCGAGGAAATCCACAGCATCACCTCAGAGTACACCCTCAAAAACACTGTAAGGACAACCTTCCACCATTTACAACCCTCCACCCATTAGAAACTACAGCCTTAAACCAATTACACATTACAACCTAACACTAATGTATTTAAATGCAGTAAAATAATACATATTCAACACATTGGTATATTCAGTTGAAATGATCTTAAGCTATTCAGAAAGAGTATTGTGCAAACACACACTAAGATGATTTTCCCACATGATTAGAGCCATATACGGCATAGCCACAAGGGTTTCTGTTCTATCTCTGGCCCAACGGAGCTTTTGAAAAACCCTCTTATCCTCCAGCAACATTCAGTCTGCTGTTGACAGTCTGGAGAGAGCAGCAGGACTGCATGTGTCGAGTCACTTGAGATAGAAACGCACACAGATCTTTCAAAGCCACCGCTGGCTGAATAACAACAAGGCCGTAACCAGCCTGTTCAGGAAATGACTTATTGTTCTCTCCCACACAAACCTTTCTGTCTTTCCATCTCTATAGGATATTTTCGCTGTCGCCGTGTCGCTCATCACGGGCAAGATCGTGTACATCTCAGACCAGGTGGCGTCGATCTTGAACTGTAAACGAGAGGTGTTTACCAACGCCAAGTTTGTGGAGTTCCTCAGCCCGCAGGACGTCAGTGTGTTCTACAGCTTCACCACGCCCTACCGCCTGCCGTCCTGGAGCATGTGCACCGGAGCAGGTGAGCACCTCTCTTCCTCCAGACACACTACCCCCCCCAAACACACACACACACATACAGACACACGTAGTATGCAGAAGAATCACCGTAGCACAGATGATGTGAGATCCTCATTTTATGGCTTAGCATCTTTCACAGTTGCACACACTGTCATGGAAACCGATAATCATTTCCTGAATATTGATGAAAACCAGATGGAGCTGTTACATAGATGCAAAAGCATCTATCAAGTCGGTTGGTTGTTTATTTATACTGTTTCGTTTTCCTTCTCCCTCCCTCCCTCCCTCCCTCCCTCCTCGCTTCCTTCCTTTCTCCCTCCAGAATCATCTCCCACAGAGTGCATGCAGGAGAAATCCTTCTTCTGTCGTATCAGGTGAGTGACAGGGCTCGGTGACGAGTCTTCCCTTTTCCTGCTTCAACACGTCTGTCTCTGCTATGTTAGAGAGCAGAGGAGAGAGATAGGCAGAAGGAGGGAAGAGGGGATGGTCAGTAGCTTTAGGTCTGTACTGCCACACCTGTCCTTACACCAGCCCAGGTACTGCAGGGATAGAGTTTGTCTTCAGATAATATATCTTCAGAGAATATATTGTAAACAAGTCCAATAAATAGAAAAGAGATGCAATTTCACACTGTAAGTACATCAGCCCTGGGATATTATTTGGTATGTCAACTCCTTAGACTGACATAGTTCTTTTTGTGTCAGGTACATTTGTTGTAGCACTATAATTTGGGCATTATGGGTAATGCTGTTTGAGATATGCAGATGGTGAATAAAAGGGCCTCATCACATCCCAACAACTTCCACACGCTGATAGCTCTGTCTCTCCATTGCTGTAGTAAGGGGTGGTCATTTCCTCCCTCTGATACTGTAGCTCTGACTCTGTGTGCCATAGAGGTGATTACCTCCACACACTGACCTCCTCCTTCCCGTGTGTCGCAGCGGCGGCAAGGAGCGCGAGGGCGACCTGCAGTACTACCCGTTCAGGATGACTCCGTATCTGATGAAGGTGCAGGACTGCAGCCTGGCCGAGGAGCAGTTCTGCTGCCTCCTGCTGGCTGAGAGGGTGCACTCCGGGTATGAGGGTAAGCCAGTCCTCTCTCTCCAGTCAAACACGCACACATACATATGCATTAACATCCTGTATGTTGCACTTCCCATTGACCGTAGGACATCTCACCTAAACACACACTCCAAAGCCCCCTTACACCTGGTTGACCCCGATGCTGTCCCTTCTCTACAGCCCCCAGAATCCCCTCTGACAAGCGCATCTTCACCACGACACACACGCCCAACTGTGTGTTCCAGGATGTCGACGAGAGGTGAGTGCCACGATATACAGTGGATTAAGGCGGTGCCGAAAATTCAAAGTACATACCTGAGCATAGACGGGAAAGTTGTGGTGCGTGACCTGGGAACATGTTGTGTGCAGGGCTGTTCCCTTGTTGGGCTACCTCCCCCAGGACCTGATAGGAACCCCCGTGCTGCTCAACCTCCACCCCAACGACCGGCCCCTGATGCTGGCTATCCACCGCAAGAGTGAGACCCCTCTTTGATTGACAGATCTGATTGGTTGATTGGTATAACACTTTCACAAAGACGTGCGCTGACAGTAAGTCTAGAGGAGAGGTTCCCGTGTAAACAGGGAACATTCTGGAGGATGGGGGACGGGGGGGGGGGGGGTCATTCCATTCAAACACCGGCGAGAAATGGAACATTCACTCAGAAAGTAACCATTCCTGGGAGTGATTTGAATTTGTATTTGTGGACTGAAATCGCCGTGTTGAAAGGAATGAACCCCCTCTCCAAAGGATGGAGCCAAAAAGAAATATGCGGGAAGTGGAGATCTTACTCTTCTCTTGGTCTCTCTCCCTTTCTGCTCCTCTCCCTCTCCTCCTCTTGGAACAGTCCTGAAGTACGTGGGGCAGCCCTTCGACTGCTCGTCCATCCGCTTCTGCACGCGGAACGGCGAGTACATCACCCTGGACACCAGCTGGTCCAGCTTCGTCAACCCCTGGAGCCGCAAGGTGTCCTTCGTCATCGGACGCCACAAAGTCCGCATGTGAGTGGTCCTGCATACGCGCACACACACACACACACACAAGGAAGCGGACGTACATTAAGAGAAATCAAACGGTTGCGTGTCTGTGTAACTCTGTATGGCGTGATATAGTGTGTTTGGGATGTGTTGAGGACTGTCCGTCTAACATGAAGGTGTGTGTTGCAGGGGTCCTGTGAACGAGGACGTGTTTGCAGCTCCAGCCTTCACTGAGGGGAAGATCATGGACTCAGACATTCAGGAAATGACTGAGCAGATTCACAGACTGCTGCTGCAGGTACATGGCAAGCATGCACACACACACACACACACACATACACAATCACCACATGCACACAGACCTACCTATACACTCCTACTTCAATTCAAATTAAGACACGCCTACTATCTCTCACGTAGCATATACAGACACACACATGGTGCTGTTCCTATAAAAACAAAATCTATAACAACAACCGTGTCTTTCTAGCCGGTTCATAACATTGGCTCCAGCGGTTATGGTAGCCATGGCAGCAACGGTTCCCACGAGCAGCTGAGCCTGTCCAGCGAAAGTAACGGGACCGCCACCGGGAACGCAGTGGAGGAGCCGGGCAAGGCCAAGCCGGTGAGAGGATACACCACCAGGGGTCACACTCCCCGTCTTGCACTCTCATGGTCACGTTTGCAGTTGTTTCATTTCGAAAACAGCAGACAGACATCTTAACGATGCCATCGGAGACTTTATGTGACTGTCCCCCCCCTCCCCCTTGTAGAGAACCTTCCAGGAGATCTGTAAAGGGATCCACATGCAGAAGACCCAGGACCAAGCCCTATACCTGTCCTCTCCCTCCTCATCCCCCTCCAAACATGAACAGAGGAAGAACGCTGAAAGTAAGTCGTTCGGTAACACGTGATGAAATGGCCTGGTTTTGTGTGCATGTATGAATGACCCTGCATATATTTCGTCTAGTGTGCATCATCGATTGTGTGCGGTTCTGTGCGTGTGTGTGTGTGCTGACGTCGACCCGCCCCTCTTCCAGCAGGCGTCCAGCGGGGTCCTCTGGCGCGTCCGAAGGACGCGGCGCGGGACGGCACCACCGCCACGGTGGAGGAGCTCATCTGCAAAGACCAGAGCGTCCACTCCTACCAGCAGATCAGCTGCCTGGACAGCGTCATCAGGTGCGTGGGCCTACCCGGGGTGTGCTGGAGCCGTGCGTGTGTGTCCCGGCGTGGCGTGCGGGCGCGTGACGGAGCTCTCGCCCTCTCTCTCTGTCAGGTACCTGGACAGCTGCAACATCCCCATCACGGTGAAGAGGAAGTACCAGTGTTCGTCCAACACCACGTCGTCCAACTCGGACGAAGACCGGAAGGGCTCGGACGACGGCATGCAGGGGCCGCAAGGTGAGACCTCGGAACGCTCTGCTGCCGTCTACAGAGCTCGCGGAGGAGGGGAGGCGTGCGGCGTGGGGGGCTTTTCACATCATCATCATCCCACTCTCACTGCAACACAAGGAGGCTTTGTCCGGTCGAAACACCGCGCGTGTCCTCAATGAATCGTAGTCTATCGAAGCGCCCACGATGAGTTGTTAGCCTATCTCCCGAGAGCGCCGTCACGTTTGTGTGTGTGTGGAGCCGGCTGCTGGTTGGTGACGCACGCTGCTCTTCCCTCCAGAGTCTCTCATCCCGGAGGCCAAGGCAGAGAGCCAGTGCAGCTACAGCAGCACCATCGTCCACGTCGGGGACAAGAAGCCCCAGCCAGAGTCTGGTGAGAACACACACACACGCACTGAGACACAACCACACACGCGCCCAAACACACACATTATTATGAGAACACAAAGATGACCTTTTTTCTGACTCTCCACCCCACCCCCACTCCCAGAGATCATTGAGGATGTGACCGAAAGCCCCGCCCCCCCGCCACTGCCCGTCAGCGTGGCGTGCCCGCCGCCTCAGGAGAAGGAGGCCTATAAGAGGCTGGGCCTGACCAAGCAGGTGCTGGCTGCTCACACCCAGAAGGAGGAGCAAGCCTTCCTCAGCCGCTGCCGCGAGCTCCGCCCTGCCAGAACCTCCCAGAAGGACTGCTCCACCCACCTGCGCAAGCAGAGAGGAAACGCCAACGCCGACCGTACGAGCTTGACGCCGGGCACACACGCACACACACACGCACACACACACACTAGTGATGGTTAAGACGGGGACTGACGTGTGCGTTGTCTCTATCCAGGTGTCAGGGGTTCCACCAAACCGGGAGAGGCTGCCAGACCCGAGAACGCCACCAAGAAGGGCGGCCGCAACAGGAAGTCAAAGAAGCCGCGCATGAGGCGCCCGGATTCGTCAGACAGCGCTGTCTCCCACCGCAAGCCCCGCCCTCCTCTTCAGGGCCTCAACCAAACGTCCTGGTCCCCTTCGGAAGCCTCCCTGTCCGCTTTCAGCGTGCCCTATCCCACCATACTGCCAGGATACCCTCTCTCGGTGTACCCGTCTGGCCCGGCACCCCCTAACCAACCCTCTCACCCCGACCCCTCTCTCTCCACCCAAACCAGCCAAGCTCAACCCAAACTCAACGCCACTCCATATCCTGCCCCCATAGTCACCCCTGTGGTAGCATTGGTTTTGCCCAACTACCTGTTCCCCCAGATTGGACAACTAGGGCAAATGGGGGCTGCCCCAAACGAGCCGGCCTACACTTCCCATCAGCCCTTCCCAACCCCACCCACCTACACTACCCAGCAGCCCTTCCCAACCCCTCAAGAGGCCTACACTACCCATCAGCCCTTCCAAGCCACTCAAACAGCCTACCCCAGTCAGCAGCCTTTCCACACTCAACCTGCCTACACTACCCAGCAGCCCTTCCCGACCCCTCAAACGGCCTACTCTACCCATCAGCCCTTCCAAGCCACTCAAGCAGCCTACTCCAATCAGCAGCCTTTCCAGACCCAACCCACATTCACTACCCAGCAGCCCTTTCAAACCCAACCCGCCTACACTACCCAGCAGCCCTTCCCTGTACAGACCCAGTTCGTCCCCCAGGCCAGCTATCCCCCCCAGGCCTTCCCATACAGCCTGGCCCCTGAGCCCTCCAAAGTCCCCACCATGGAGCCCACAGAGGGGGTTGCCTCACGCTCCTCCACCCCTGCCTCCGGGGGCCACGAGCCAGCCGCCTCGCCCCCGCTGTTCGAGTCCCGCTGCAGCTCCCCCCTGCAGCTCAACCTGCTCAGCATGGAGGAGACCCAGAGGTCTGTGGAGAGGCAGGACAGCTTGGCGCCCCCTTGTGGAGCGGCATTGAACAGCACGACCACAGCGGCGCCCGTGGGGCCCACGGGGGAGAACAGCGGGGCTACTGTCACGGCCTCAGAGGACCTGGAGCAGGTGAGAGGAGGTGTTCCTTTGGAAAAGACCCGTGTGTCAACTTTTCTTCATTGAGACGTTATTAGAGCACACGTGCACACACTGAATATACAGCGCGCGTGATAAGTGGGTGTTTCCATGAGAACTAAGACACAGACCACAAACGGTTCTGTACAGGGATTTGAGGCGTGCATCTGTGGCTCGATGGTTTGGACTGCCTGACTTAGTCTCAGACGCTAACGTTGCCCTCCTCCTGTTGGTCCTCAGCTGGCGGGAGATGATGCCCACAGCGAGGCCCCCTCGTCCTCCTCAGACCTGCTGGACCTCCTGCTGCAGGAGCAGGAGGACTCCGGCTCCTCCGGCTCCGTGGGCTCCGGGTCCAACCGCTGTGGGACGTCCGCCAGCGGCGCGTCAGGAAGCAGAACGGGTCAGTTTAATGTTTGGTGTCGGCAGCACCAGGTTTAAGCCTGGCCATTGAGATCACAATAGGTTTCGGACTTGTCGGTTTCAACATTAGGTTTAAGAGTTATTCATGTTGTGGGTACAAACCACCTTGTGTTAGCATTAGCTAATGTCCAGTGTTGACCTGACCTCTGCCCTTCTTTCCCCCTGCAGGGAGCAGCAACACCAGTAAATACTTTGGCAGCGTTGACTCTCTGGAGAACGACCCCAAGATGAGGGCCCTGACAGAGACGGGCTCCAAGATGACCCTGGACGAGGAGGACAACTTCAATTACGCCCTCCAGGAACCCATGTGGCGCCTCATGTCCAACACCGACGAGAATGTCATGATGACCTATCAGATGCCCTCGCGGTGAGTGACAGACAGGATGGCCAATTGTACGGTTTTGTTGCCCCTATTTGGAGCTATTTTTCATCTGACAATGTCTAAAAGGGATTTGAGTCAACAAATAGTGAACGTTTGGCAAACAGTTAATGATCTGGCTGGTCCTGAGTCATTACTAATAATACAGATGATGACTACACCATAAGCAAATGACTTAGCAAGCACTAACGTTATGCTAAGCTAACCCAGATGTGTCCATGTGGTCGGTGTTCAGGGACATCCAGAAGGTTCTGAGAGATGACAAGGAGCGCCTGCATCAAATGCAGAAGAGCCAGCCTCGTTTCTCCTCGCCCCAGCGGAGAGAGCTGGTGGAGGAGCACACCTGGATGAGGAGGGGGGGCCTGCCCAAGGCCATCGACGTCAAGGTGGGTCACACACACCGTCATGCACACCGTCATCTCTCACATTACGGTGAGAGTTGTTCGTGAATTGCCTGAAGAGCTGCAACACACTTTTCTCTTTTCTGGCTGTCAGATTTCATGCATCGCACATAGCTTGTATTCATCATTGTGTTTCTGTGTTCAGGATTGTGTGTACTGTGAGGACGACTCCTCTGCCCCCCCCATGGAGGAGAACCTTCCGGACATGGAGACCCAGGGTTTGGGAGGAGCGCCTCCGCAGAAAGACCACCTCCCCCAGACCACGACAGCAGCCTCTCGCCCAGACCCAGACTCTGTCACCTAGCGACTCTGTCACCTAGCGACTCTGTCACCTAGCGACTCTGTCACCTAGCGACTCTGTCACCTAGCACCCTCTCACCAGTAGAGGGCGCTTGTCTGCTGGTGGACCAGCGGACCCCAACACTTTACCTAAACACACATAAACATACACACACACTGAAGATGTGCAGATGTGAACACTCCCACAACAGTTCCAGGGTTGTGCACAAAAGACAACTTTGACCCAAAATTAGCATAAGTATTATGATGGCCAAGATGCTGTTTGGTGTGTGCGTGCGAGAGAGAGAGAGAGAGAGAGAGAGAGAGAGAGAGAGAGAGAGAGAGAGAGAGAGAGAGAGAGAGAGAGAGAGAGAGAGAGAGAGAGAGAGAGAGAGAGAGAGAGAGAGAGAGAGAGAGAGAGAGAGAGAGAGAGAGAGAGAGAGAGAGAGAGAGAGAGAGAGAGAGAACAACTGATTTGCAGTACTCACAGGGCCCATCAGAGGGTAGTAGTATCTATGTGCAGTCATCCCAAGTCATCGGTATGTGGACCACACAGGTCAACCAAAGACAAGAAGCTGTTGACAGTTCAGGCTCTCGTCTTACCCTGGTCCCTCAGATAGCTGTGACAAGCAGTTATCCACTGGTACTTCTCTACTCCTGTATTTATTTTGCTTTACATATTATATATTACAAATATTTTTGATACACCAAAGCCAAATTCATGCATTTCCCCAACTTGACTTTGCTCTAGAGCTGCAGCTGAACCTTGTAAAATGTTCAAATGTACACCAGTTCTTGTCTTGGTCTGTGGGAATGTCCTGTTAGACAGGTGTTGCAGAAGTTCTCAACTTAAAGGAAATGTGAACTTGGTTTTATAAAATGTGTGTAGTGTTGAGCTTGCCTGTTCGTTTGAAAGTCCTAGTATTGGAAGGCCAGTACTTCTCATTTGGACAATTTTCTAAATACTTCAGTTGAAGTCTTTTTCTTTAACCCCTGTAACCTCAATTCTCTTGTAGCATTTACAGATTGTATTAACTTTTCAAATATTGTCTTTATATTGTTCTATAAGGCTGATTGCACAAGATACCAGTCTTTAAATGAGAAAAATAAGCAAAGCATCACTGCCTGAGCTTTTGTCACTGTTGTTGTCGTTTTGTTGTAAAAGTGGCATTCAGTTTTTTTGGGTCCAAAGATGTGAAGGTTACAGTTATGTGGTATTTTACATCACTACTCAAAGACACCAGCACCGATTGTAATGATCGAACACCAGAATTACATACATACAGTATGTAGGAAATACACTATCTGTTTTTAGGAAATGAGGAACCATAATATCCAAAACAGTAGTGGGAACTATAGTAATCGGTGCTAGATATTAACTGGGAAGCTTTCAAGTGGTGCTGGATATTTACATTACATTTACATTTAGTCATTTAGCAGACGCTCTTATCCAGAGCGACTTACAGTAAGTACAGGGACATTCCCCCGAGGCAAGTAGGGTGAAGTGCCTTGCCCAAGGACACAACGTCAGTTGGCATGACCGGGAATCGAACTGGCAAGCTTCGGATTACTAGCCCGATTCCCTCACCTTAATATTAACTGATATTAACTGGGTCAGATCAGGTGGTGCTGGATATTAACAGGGTCAGATCAGGTGGTGCTGGATATTAACTGGGTCAGATCAGGGGACAGCAGGATGCCATCTGGACCAAGTGCATGTCACTGGCTTCTTACATTTCGTCTTTACAATATTTTATGTCTGAAGATCATATGAACAATGTACTTATTTTCATTCATTATTTTTCTATTCGTCATATTTTCTTGTGTGTCTAATTGTCTATTGAACAGCTCAAGTGTCATTGGAGACCTATGAGAATACCAAGTCAAGTTACTGTAAAAAGTGATTTCACCGAGCATGGATGTACTGTATAATAAGACTGGGGCTAAACTGCAATTGACAGAGATGAGAGATTTCATCTTTTGTCGTATTTTTTGTGCAAAAAAAACCTTTGACTTAACTGCGTTCATATTGACAGGTAGAATAGCTGATGCTCTCATGGCATGTGAAGGATTTCACATGTATGTATTGATAAACCTACAAGTTTGTTATCATTGATTGATCAGGCATTCTGAATGTGCTTACAAGTTATTAAACAGATGGATTGTCGAAAGTGTTCTCTGTAAACGCATACCCCTGTTATCAGCGCATGCAAATGGTTGTGTGGTCATGGTTGTGTATGGTCATGTATATCTGTGTCATTGCCATTATGGGAGCCTATAGACAGTCCTATCCAGTTTCTGTAGGTGAAACGATGAACTATGTGAGACATTCAGATGTTATAAAATGCATAAATAAATATCTACTTGTTTATATTTGTTGCCAGATTTTATGTCTTTGCCAGCTGGTCTGGAACTTCCTTAAACTTAATGACACTAGGCAGAGTGTAGAAACGAGAAGCGTAGCCATGAGGGGGCCTTGGGGCGGCTAGGCCCCCTCATGTACATGTTCGGCCACTTAGATTTCTGATTTCTTACAATAAATTAAGGAATTGTTGATACATATATGATTATTTTTTTGTGGCCCCTTCATTTTAAGATGGGACCCCCCCTTAATACAATTTTGGCTATGGTGCTGGGAGAAACTATCATAAATGGGGGGGAGGATTAAAACAAATCTACTTATATAAAAAGAGGATAAAAGTTCTGTAGACACCCTTTTGTGGAGTGAAGTGCAGTAATAAATACTTCCCCAATAAAGGGACCACCTTTAATTGACTGTATTGAAATGGTAATCAGGTTCTCGCCCATGTCAGTCATGGGAGCTACTGTACAATGTCTTAAGATTAACTTTTTTTCATTTTATTTATACCAATACCAAAGTATGGGTAATGAATACAGCTGGTCATCTATACACAATCATTCAAAATAGGCTACGGTTAAGGGTCTAGACTATTAGCCTTTACAAAAGCGCTTACTTGACTTGGCCTATTTACAATTGATATATCAATATATACATTACATAAAAAATGAAGAACTACTTTGTATTGTAAAAAAGTGGCGCTATCACAAAGCAAGCAGTTTAGCCTATGAATTGCGTAGCCCATATGCCACGTTAAACGTATGTGTAATACTATAGCCTATTGTTAGGCTACTTTAAATTATTATATCACAGCGGAGAGAGGTCCTGTAGTCCTATGTAAGAGAAACGTTCTGATCACTGATTATTCTTTCAGAGTCAAAGACAGTTGAGACGCGCAGCGCGGATGGGAATCCCAGGGGATCCGTTTCAACGCCATATGCTCTCATGCACCGTTTGAAATGGCCGAAGCCAAGAGGCAACACTCAGTAACCTTTAAACTCCGGAATTTAAATGCATTGTCACGAATGCACAGCTGATTCGTTAGCTTGCTGCTCAATTGTCCCCTCTCTCTTTTGTGTATGAGCAGACACTAAAACAAACGTCGTAATGTTTGCCGAATGTTGCTATCATCCTCTGTGATGCAATAGCCTATGTGTCTGAGAGGAATCTGTTGTAGGCACATGTGCATAGATTTGTGTGCCATTCGTTAATATAGCCTACTAGGCTACTATTAACCTAAAAATGCAAACGTTCATGGTAAAGTAAGGGAAGCTACGTAGCAGTAGCCTGCGATGTCGCCTGCTTTTGTCTTCATCCTTAACTTTGAACCTAAAACCGGGTTGTGGTGTCTACAATGTGCCGGCTTTGACGCCTGTCTGTCAAATGGTTGACTGCGGACAGAAAGCTTTGATCACGATCCTCTCTGCTGCTATTTCCATGTATTGACATTCACACCTCGACCGATGTGCGGTGCAGGTGTGAGGAGCTACAAGACCCCTGGAGCTCGCGCAATGCTAATCCTTGTTAGCCAGTGTCATAAAAAGGTGACGACAGTCTTTGAATGTAATTTGTGGATTTGCAAATAAATTAAGATGTTTTCAAAATCTCAGTAGGTTCTCGAATTAACTCAAAGCCATTTAGCCTAGTCTAGCTATATCAAATATGAGCTATTATCAGCTTGAAGACCACCTGGGCTCCCTAAAGCTTGTAGCCCTACAGGCTATTCAAAAAGCTCTGAATGTTGTGCCTGTCACACAGCGTAATTCTAGCTAATCACGTTTAGTGGTTTCTTAGTGCCTAATATCTCTCTCTCCAAAAGGCCAGCCTGGTGTACCTGTGACTGGTGGTGGCTTCCTCGGACAGGATCTAACAGTCCGCTGTTGAATACAGCCTTTGTACCTGACGTGTTACCAGTAACACCTAGTTCTATCAAGGATATCCGAGGTGTGACTTTGGCCAGAAAGTGGTGTCTGTCTACCGCATGCAGAGCCCTTTCATGTAGCCTATACACTGGGGGCTTGGGGGGAAAACGACACAAAGTGTGTGCCTTTGTAGAGTTTATCTTTTCAAGTGTATTCCGTCATTTATAAGATATTGAATTATATTCTAATGATAATACCCATGCGCATGAGTAACATCACAAATAGGCCTATATTAAAGTGATTTTATATCTATACCTTTCCATGAAGTTACCATAAGACATCGGACCATTAATGAAACTCTATTCAAATGCAATGAATTATCTTGCCTATCGTTGCCAAATGGTTTCTAACTACACAAGCACAATCACAAAGTGCTTAAATTGCACTCCCTTAGGTCAATTAGATGGAATTAAGTTGTTCTTCGCTGAACCTGCATGTACGACTGTTTATTTTTGATGGTAATTCAACCAATATCAGAGCTATTAATGAGATGTAAATTAAAATGTTGTTTTTATATAAATCTATATAAAGTCCAGGGTAACACCTTTCCACTTAAAAACATAATGACTTCGGGTGGTCACTGAAAATCGGATGCCCAATTGACCATATGGTAGGCTAATTATAGGTCTAACTGAAAAGTATAATTTCTAACGGGCGCCCATATAACATGATAAGAAGGCTGCGCCTCTCTCATATCCTTGCAATGTGATTTGTTTTATTTTGTGTGAAATACTTTCAATTGATTTGTCTCGCAGATTACAGTGCACTGCGTTATGAGTGAACAATCTTGGATTAATATAAGTGCAAATCAATTAATACGTTTCATTAAATTATTTTATTAATCCAATTCAAAATAAAAACACAACATTTCTACACATTAATACAGCAAGTGGTTCTGTAGACGGTTCTCTTCAGTTCTCTTTTTCTACAGGACAAATAAACTATAGGCCTTTAGGCCTTTTACTTATCAGAAAATAAAAATACTTTAATTAAGGCGCAGCCGAACTCTTTCGGTGTCTAAAAAGAGCTTTTCCCCATGTGAATCCTTCTCTACTCATATAAAATATTTACACAAATCAAAGATGAGCGAGCAACAGACCTCCCCAGCTCCCCATTGCGCAAAGTAAGTGAATATCCGTTGACAATGTTCACGCGCTCTCCAGGTAGGTCACCCAGGCAGACTCAAAACTATTATCATAAATCCCCAAAGTAGCGATTTGACTTAATACGGGCTATACTACCAAGGCCTCCACATGGATTTGGAGTAGGTGATAGTAGGTATGTTCTGGGCCTCTTGGTTCTGCGAAGGCTCACTGGCACTCTGGTTGTGCTCGCTGTCGGTGTCGTCCAAGTCCGAGCACAGGTCCTCGATGGAGGAGGGGGCGGGAGAGAGGACCGAGGACAGGCCGCCTATACTCCTGCCTCCGGGTGATGCCAGCGCAGCGCATAGCGCCTCCCTAATCGGCCAAGTGCTGCCATTGTTACTTGAGGTATCCGATATTAAATCCATGAACATGTCCTGAAAGTGTTCCTCGTTAAGGGGCATGCACTCTAACAGATGGTTGAGGAGCTCTGCTGCGACCGTTGCATCTATCCCGGGACAGTTAGACACGAACATATGGACCTCGTGCATGCATTGGATGTAGCCAGCCGCGAATCTCTCACTGGCTTCTCGGTTCAATGATTCCGTCTCTACAAAGCAAAAAAAGAAAAAACAAAGAGGTGGAATAAGACACGTTGAATAATAAACACATGAACAGGTGGAGATGGTAGCCTTACAAATGTTAATCTTCATGCAAGGCCAGTCAGTCATTAATCATTATGTGCTCTATTACCTTGAGTACGATTTTTTAGAATGTGTTCCACTCTCTTCACTGTCATCTCCAGAACCTCTGCGTTCTCCATCTTGGACTGAAGCTGTGAGGACAAGAAGTAGACACGGATTACGTTTCATATGTTCTGTAAACATTTGGGTTGAGGCTCCCGAGTCTCTGCACAGCGTAGGGGAAGGTGCGGAGGAGGTGCGCCAAACTCACGTCAGTCTCGGTAAGCATAGTCCGGAGCTCCTGCAAACTCTCGTTGATGCGAGCACGCCTCTTCTTCTCCACCAAAGGTTTTCTTGTCTGTAACAAAACAAGACAGGATTCCTGTGTAAATACTTTGTAACAGGAGGGCCATATAGACAACGATTTACAATGCGCACAACATCGTAACTCCAGTTCAGACGCCCCTACCTTTCTGTCTCCTTTATTCACTCCATAGTATTCATCCTCATCCAAGCAGAGTCCGTTCTTGTTGGGTCGAGCCGAGGGGGCCATGTTGTTTGGAGCCCGAGCGGTGCAGAGATAGCCGTTTTGTATTCCACTGTGCTAGTTCTCCGGTCCGGTAAGCAGAGCAGCTGGCAAACGGACCCGTTCAGAGAGAATCTATAAACTACAGGCGCAGCACCACGCGTTTATTGTGCAATCCTAGCGAGACGTGCTGTTGGCGCTGAGTAGTTGTTGTAAGTATTTATAGCGCCTCATTTGCATATGAATGCCGGATTTTGGCTGCACCAGCCAGGGGACAACAGCGCGCACACCGTGGGAGCCAATCAGCGCTCGCTCCTTTGTCTTTGACCAGCCCTGGCTGCGCCGTGCGGATCAGTAGCGGTCACAATAAATCATCTTGTGGGTTAAGTGACCGACGACGATTTTTTTGTCGTCATACGTTAGCTGTACAACATTTTGAAACCGTTGAGATGCGCATTAAGTAGCCGACTGTTGGGGATGGGATTGTGGTCAAAATATTATATGAATTAATGTAAGGGACACTGAGGACATTGTCATGCTACACCAGGTAGTGTTCAGTTATGACATTACATGATTGTAATGTCTGACCTGAAAACGAAGTATGAAATTTCATTTTTATTCTGACAACGAATAAAGTAGCTAAGGAATGAAACAAAAGGTTAATGGTCACATTAAATTGTGCAAGCTGTAATTTTAAAGACGTATTATTTTGATCATTGTTCTGTAGATGTTCATTATTTAAATTATATACGACATGTTTCTGACAACCATTTTGTTCTAATATGACTTGAAAGATTACATACAGGACTACCTCAAAACATTCATCCTTTTGTTCTGCCCAAACCCCTTCCTATTTTATAGTGCTTTGCCGTCCAAGACTTTAAGGACGTCTCTCTGCGCGGATTGGCGGATGTAACGCGATGCCTTCAGTTAGCAGCTGCTGGCGGCGGCCCCTAGGCCAAAACTGAATCAGCCCGGGGAATTAAGGGCCCTTCCCCAAAGAAAACGACAGGTGTTAGCCTGCGCCTCGTTTGTTCTCGTCGTTGTTTAGTGACTCTTCTGATTTGTGTGGAATGGCACTCTCACGCACTGCAGATAGGAGATATAAGAATAGGAAGCACTGAGTTTCAAAGTTGTATGTTGCGCAGACTATAGACTATTGCCTTTAATTGTATATTGTGCAAGCTGAGCGAGTACACTTGTAGGCCTATGTTAAAGACAACAACAATTGGGTGATGGTTTCTCAAATTGGTCCACATCACATATTAAGATGCCAAATTCCAACGTTAGTTAGTCTTTTACACGCACAATGTACATTTCTTTAGCATATATGTTTGAGACAAGATCTCAACTCTTGCCCTTGTTGCATGTGTTATGTATGTGTACAGCGTATTGTCATGCAAATTGCCCCCACAATAGAGCATTGGTGTTCATTCCAAGTGCAGGACATTTTATTTTTCAGGTAGGGTAAACAAAATTATATCGTTTGGGATCACTTTTTACACACGGTGTTTCCGCCAGGGCAATAAATAGAGTAGGCTATCTACAATCCCAAATGATGACAGAACTCCGGGGCTTTGAAGTGGAGGGATTTGGCACCTCGCCACCCCCACGCTTCGCTCCAGATCTCCCTTAATGGTCTGGACTGTGGAGAGCGCAGCTGTCTCGGCCCGCTTTTGTTCGGGAACTCGCAGAGGGGCTGCAGGCGCCCCTTCCCTCCTCCACAACTCCTACCCGCGGGCTTCATTAGATCTGTCGCCAATTATAATGGGTTTACCATTGGGAGGGAACAGACAGTGTACAATTTTTCACACAGATTCAAGTAATGAACCATTCCCTAGTTATGGTGGCAACAATGTGGAGTTAAAAACGCATATAAAAATTCATATTTTCAAATTTATTTTAAGATGATGGTAACAAGTTCAGTAGCATAGCATAACGTCACTGGCATATTCCCAGGGTCATTGTCCAAGTACCCTAATGTTGACCTCCTGTGGTTTCTAAACCACCTGTTAACCAAAACATACACAATCCACACCCTCATCAGCATGCAGCTTTATCATAAACATAAACGGAAGTTTACAGTATAACAGTTGTATATTCTATACAATTAATGGAAGCTTATGGTTTTCTTATAATTTTTCTTGACGGTTTTATTTTCTGCATTTGATTAGTGATGGTTGGATCACATCACAGCTTCTGAATCAGTAAAGGGTAGTGTAGGTTAGGTTTAGTCAAATTCAGATTATCCAACTCATCAAAAGAGAATGACTATCCAAAGGCAAATAATTGAAAGTATGTAAACCAGATTATTATTTCAAAATCTGTGGTATGTAATAAAATGGTTTGAAACAAGGTTTGAAATGTGAAAAAGAGACCAAGTGTACATTGCATATACATTGTACTTTATTAATATTGGTTAAAATACAAAAACGGAGGAAGTATAAAAGCTAAATTATGCATAGAAGCTAAGGAGCAAAGTTGAAACATATTATTCAAAAATAAATAAAAAGTTAATACAATAAATATAAGAAAATATTAATAAGAGCCTTCTACAATGCAGGCTACAGGAAGTCAACTTCTGACTGGAAGTACTGAAAGGTCTGTATAGAATCATAGCACACCTAAAATACACTGGAACAAAACCGCCCCACACTTTAGTCTTCTGAGTAAGCATATCTATAAGATACATAACAGAGGAGGGTCTAACATGGAAATTGAGAGCACAGGCCAAAGTCCCACAACATCCTTCACCATGGTCTCCACATCTCCAGCATGCCAAGATGAGGGCTGTGGAGGTGGGGACTGCTGGCCAGGAACAGGGCCCTTTCCTGGGCCCCAGAGGGAGAGAGAGACCCCTCTCTCTGGATCAGCCTCCCAGGCCGTGGGTCTCCTCGGGCAGGGGTGCTTGGGGCAGCAAGTCCCTGTCTGGGTGGAGGGACATCATGCCGGGTGTTAGACTGCAGAGTTGGCTCTTCTGTGGATCTGGGCAGGGACTTGAGCAGGTGGTTGAGCAGACGTGAACCCAGGGTTTTGTCCATCCACTCACAAGTGAGCAGCATGTTATGGACCTCGTGCATACACTGGATGTAGCCTGTGCTGTACTTCTGTTGGGCCTCCAGGCCTAGAGTTGGATCTGGTGTGGGATGGGCATGGATGGAGATTGTCAATTAAACATGTAATAGCGCCTCTTTGTGGAGGCATTTAGGAACTGCAAGTAAACATTGTAAGTTTGACATCTATTTGTCATGGTCATTTCCCAAGCCAATATTAACAAGTTTTCTTTTTTATTGTAATTTATACTTGTTGTCATTGCCTTCTTCTGACTATACGTGGACAGTATTCTAAAGGCCTACTATGTACAGTTGTTGTAAGAACAATAATATGCAACAGTTTGCCCAATAAACAGATATTGTGATTTGTTTGAAAACTTACCACAGAATGTGTTGCTCTGAATGTTCTGCAGATGTTTCACTGTCATCTCAAGAATGTCGGCCTTTTCAAGTTTCGATTGCTGATGAGAATAACTGAAGTTAGACTACAATCCGCGAATACTGATGGGCTAAAGAGCTACACAATTTTATGAAAATTCTAGGCTACAGAAAATAATATACTCACGTCAAGCCTGAAAGCTCCGACGACAGTTTCTTTAAGTTGGTCCAAACAATTATTTATCCTTTCCCGTCGTTTCCTCTCAATAAGTGGCTTTCTCAGCTGAAGATGAAATGAATGAAAATGTACTCGGTTAATGTTGAGTAAGTGAATATACTGCATATGCCTAGTCACAAACTAAGGCACAGATTCACAAACACTTAAGATGAAGCCTACATCCTATATCCTATGAAAGACACCTGTGTATGTAATCCAAGGAAAGTAGTCAAATACCTTTCTCTCTTCCTTGGCACTTGAGTGTTTCCCCACGGTATGCGCCATGGCAGAAGCGGTCATGTCTCCTATACTGCGCGCTGGTTGTGTGAGAATGACTTGCCTGTCAGAATCTTAGATCGTCTTTGGGGCAATCCGCGCGGAGCACCCCTCCTATTTATAGGACAGAATTAGCATGTGAATGCTCAAGCTCTTTGGCTGAGGTATTTTCCCACACACGGGGTCGCTCCCAGCGGCCCGCTCCCATCAGTCAAGACTGACAGGTCACTGCCTCTATTCAATAGCCGGGCTACCCGCCCTGAAAAAAAAAAACACACAAGCGACAGATGTCCAGCCTGAAACCATGCACCCCCACAAAATCCTCCCGTTTCCTCTCCCTCACTCGCTTCTCATAGGGCATCACGTGACGCAAAGCGCGCGGGTTCCCCCAGGATTGTCATTCCCAGGGACGAACAAGAGTGTGCAATTACCGTCGATACACCGGGGACCATTCTGCTATTCACGTCAATGAACTTGAGCAGCATTACCTGGAAAAAGGCGAAACCAATCCCCTGAAATTTCACCAAATAGGCTAGACCAATACCCATGCCCCTTCGGCTATTGATGTTTGTTTTTTTACTTTGCAAGTGTAGCTATACTGTGACCCGTTGATCAACCTCACCCACCACACTTAAATTAAATAAAAAAGTGTTTTGGAAGACATTTGGTAGAGATATAGCCTTGATTTTGAAGGCGTGCATTCAAATTTATGTTAAGATACAGGTAGGCTATTAACTTTAGACCAATCAGATAAACATTAACATTGCTGGGGAGGCAGGGTTATTGTCATGACATTCCACACTCATTCCGATGCTGTATTTAAATTGTGTTAACATTGTTGATTTGACAAACATACATGGTAGCAGATTGTGCTTGTTGATTATCACAAATAAAACTCACGAAAAAAAATATGATGGAAAAAATTTGACTTGAATCATATCGTCATAAAAGCAAGCAACAAGTGTTAAAATGCTCAACATCTGGACAAAAGTTACGTGCACCGAGGAAGAAAGAGCAGATGCCACCAAAGTGACCAGGGACAGATGTCCCGCGCGCTGGTCCTTGTTGAATTTGAAGGAGGGGTGGTGGGGGGTCTGTTTGACTTGAGCCACGCGACTGCCAGGCGAATGTCCGAACGTGGGAAACTTAGTCAAACAATGGGCTGTATTCAGGCAAACTTAATCACTGTGAAGACGGTAACCCCGCAGTTGAGTTGACAGTCCAGTCGGAGAGGATGGTCTTTCTGATAAAGGTGGCCGAGGGGCAGTTATGGCAGGTGCGACCACTGACCGCTCGGTAGGTGTGGCCCACACAACGCTATATGTTCAATTGTGCTGTATGCTGCCTTTATTGTTTATTCATACCCAATAAAGTTGGTTTAGCAGGTTGTGTGCATTAATCTGAATTCAACAGGTGTCATAGGCTACAGTTAACACTTGTAGATTTTGCACGTTACATCAATAATTTAAAAAAATATTCGAACTATTTACAATTGGATCTTTTAAAACAAGAATATGCCTGTGCAGGGATTAGTCGAGCATGTCCCTGGACCAGTTAGAGTCCACTTTCTAAAACTCTCATTCAGTATTGCGTCTCTCTCTCTCTCTCTCTCTCTCTCTCTCTCTCTCTCTCTCTCAAGCAGCTGGTATAAGGCTGATAAAAGCAATTCAAGACGGAAGGGTGTTTGTGTTGGTGCTCCTGGAAACATTGACAAGATTTGGGGAGGAGTTGACAGTACAATGCGCAATGGGACATCTGGACACGCGACCCACGTGCAGTCAGCCTCCTCTCGTTTGTCAAGTGGGCCACACACATGCTTGATCGGTGAAGGACAGAAAATAGAGACCTACGGTTTAGCTTCTTGCTTCAATTATATCGCCTGTATTACAGACATCGTATAAAAAGATCGGCAATCTGGTTTGTCTGTAGGCATTAAGGAAACAATTAAACGTCGTCAAAGTGCTTGAGACTTAGTTTTCATTTTAAACGTGGATTTGTATTATAATGATATTGGGTTATGACAAAGATAAATTGTCTTGGCTGCTAAACTGTTCGGGCGAAAGTGGAAAAACTCAGACGTAAAAGCTAAACAAGTAGAGGGTGACTCTTTCATTCCATTCTGTTTTACCATCTGGCCACGCGTCACCCTATAGTCTACAAAAGGCGTGGGAATGACAATGGCACAATGGTTGCCCGCATTCCCAGACCCAAGCCTTGCTTGCGTCTTGGTCATTAATTAAGAAAAACTAAATGAGTCGCTTTGTGTCGTATTGGACATTGGTGTTTGACATACTAAGTCTGCATCTAATGTTTGCAGCACCTAACCGCGGACAGCAAAGAATGCTCGAGCAAAGTTTTCCCAATTGAAAGCTGCACTAGGTCATCTTATAAAACAAATTCAGAAATTGTGTGAGCTTCCGCACTTTACATCATCTGTGTCAATAAACAACTCTTAGAGGGCCTCATTAGCTAACACAACATGTTTGACCCCTTCACTTTTAGCACATTTTATTTTATTGTAGATGTAATTGTAAATGGTTACATTTACTTATCCTTGAATATGTGTCTATAACTTGATTTGGCTCCACCTGTGGAAAAATGAATTGATTGGACAAAGTTTACAAAGACACACGTGTGTACATATGGTTCCACAAATAATCCATGATAAAATTAGGCATAGATTACAGCCATTTCTAAAACTTTGAGTGTCCCACTGGCTTCAATAATAGTTAAATGGAAAAAGTTTGTTACCACCAGGACTCTATCTAGTAGGCCATCCGGCTAAACTGAGAAACAGGGCAAGAAGGACCTTGTCAGGAATAAGAAGTAAAAAACCTTGATTAATCTCACAAGTCGTGGCACACACACATGCATGCAGGGTGAGGTGTAACACACACGTGCTAAAGCGTCCACCAGATAAATAAGCCTTTTCCTGTTTCCCATCATTCTGACCTGAGAGCGTTCTGTTCTGCAGGTTTAAAAAAAATATATAATTGGGGTTCTTCGCAGAGAAAATATATGTGAGTACAGGTAGAACCTGCAAACTCCACACAAAGGCCTGGTTGATGGCCCACCTAAGCACCGAACATGTGCCCCAAGGCACTGCAACACCGGGCCACAAAAGGAGGTGACCAAGAAACCAGAGGTCTTTCTGAGAGATGATGACGTCCTCAGCAGAGACGGGGAACCTGCCGGAAGGACAACCCTTTCAGCTGCACTCTGTCAATCAGGCCTTAATAGGAGAGTGGTTAAACAGAAGCCACTCTTGAGTAAAAGGCACATGATGGCCCACTTGGAGTTAGCCAAACGACAATTAAAGGACTCTTGAGAGCATGAGGAAAGAGATTTTCTTGTAAAACGGGACAAAAATTGAACTCTTTGGGCAGATCGTCGAGCGCTACGTCTGTCAAACACCAGGCACTGCTCATCACCTGCTAATACCATTTCTATGGTGAAGCTTGGTGGTGGCAGCCTCGCTGCTTCTAAGTGGCATGGGCAGGGAGACTGGTCAGAATTGAGCGACCTCAGACTGGGGCAACAGCTCAGGACGACAATGACCCAAAGCACACAACCAAGACTTTGTATTTGGGACAAGTCTCTGGCTGCTCTTGAGTGGCCCAGCCAGAGCCCAGACTTGGCTTAATGGCTTATTCACTTATTTAACTATGATAAGTCCATCAAATGGAAATTCAGTATGCATAAGCCACTTTATCTCAGTATCCGATTGCACTATGTTGACCATTCACGCTGCTCATTCTATTCTTATTTTTATATATATTTATATTTAAATTGTTGTATTCTTAGATTGTTTAGTTCTTAGAAATAGTTAAACTTTTGTACTTTTACTTAATTTAAGATCTGTATATGTTTAGTGTTTTGCACCTCCCTGCCACAGTAAATTCCGTGATTGTATAACTTACATGGCGAATAAACCTGATTCTGATTCTGAGACTTTATCCCCATAAAACATCTGTGGAGAGACCTGAAGATGGCAGTTCACAGACCCCTCCCATCTGCCAGGAAGAATGGGATAAACTGCCCTGACCCAGCTTGTACAGATGTACCCAATAGGACCTGACCCAGCTTGTACAGATGTACCCAATAGGACCTGACCCAGCTTGTATAGATGTACCCAATAGGACCTGACCCAGCTTGTACAGATGTACCCAATAGGACCTGACCCAGCTTGTACAGATGTACCCAATAGGACCTGACCCAGCTTGTACAGATGTACCCAATAGGATTCACTGCTTTTTGGGGGAGGGGTTCATTTAAAATTGCATTTACGACACAATACTTTCTGAAGCCATTATGAACTCCTACTGTATTCAATTTAATTATCTAGTCTACTTATTAGTAACAATCAATTAGGTAGCCTAATAGGCAAGAGAAGCGTTCTACATTCTACATGTTTTAAGTAAGTTGTCCAACTACTATAATTGTTACTTTTATAGTTGTTGACTTATTATTCATTTAATTATAGACTATAGAAAGACTAAAGACTATGAAAGTAGCTGTGTTGAAAACTATTAGTTTGATGCCATCCTAAAAGTATTTTGAGTTATTTTTGTTTGATGAGTATTTTAAATTTAATGACTATGGTCCTTCAGATGAAATGTTTTAGATAGATGATACCAATAAATATGTTTAAAAGTGGGTATTCATACATTCATACAGTACAGCAGAAAATTAAGGATCAGAAGTGCAGGCCTATACTTTTGTTGAACGTGAGCGCCACCAAATGGACTCACATAGAACATAGAATAGAATAGTCACATGGCATCCCAAATGTTCCCTCGCTGTCGCGTGTGACGGGGGCAATAGACCAAGCAGAAAAGGGCCAGATAAATGTAGGTCTATTTTGGGGTGGATATTTTCGAAAGCTTTAACCCAGAATTATTTTCATAGGGTTGCTGAAAAGATATGCAATGTTTTATTATTATTATATGTCGTTTCAATCAGTGTCATAATCCAGGCTACAGTAATTAAATAGGTTACATACGGACCAATATATGTTTGGGATACACGACAGTTATTGGCAAGAGACAGGCTACAAACAACATATTTGTGGGCATTAAATGTTTGACCACAAAACACACCCTTGGCTCAGACTGAAAACAAGCCGTCTCTTTGACGCCCCCGCCAAGGTCTAATAACAGAGTGCAGTAGGCTACTTTACAACCCGTAATAACCGTGCTGCAACTATTGAGTGTGGGCACTGAGCCAACGCGCCTCCTCGTTAGAGAGAATTGGAGCCTGGGGATCAACAACATAGACCCGTTTTGTCAGCCTCACATTAAAACCAGTTTGACGGGAAAAGTTGCGTGGGAGGTGCTTTGTCCCCTCACATTTACCCTTCAGAGCAGCCAGGTAAAGCCAAACTACACCCGGAGTACTCAAAGAAAAGGTGATTTTATACTGCCCAAAACTCAGCATGGCGTTTACGTTAGTGCTTAGCACGTTTGTAGGCTGTGTTTTTATCGCCATGGGCCATTTAGAAAATTCTCGGTTGGCGTCCGTCGATTTTAGTTCGTCTGTTCGCTCGGTGTGCAAACCACTTCCCAACACACTCTCTCTTTGCCACGGCGTCGGTTACCGGGAGATGCGTTTGCCAAACCTGCTTGGCCATGATTCGTTAAAAGAAGCTCAGCAGCAGTCTGCAGCGTGGCTGCCCCTGGTGTCCAAACTCTGTCACCGGGACACAAAGAAGTTCCTCTGCTCTCTTTTTGCGCCGGTATGCTTACCTGAGCTCACCGCTCCGGTGAGTCCGTGCCGAGGACTGTGTGAAGCTGTACGGGACGGGTGCGTTCCTGTCATGAAGGCGTTCGGGTTCCCATGGCCCGACATGTTTAACTGCAGCCGCTTTCCACACGGGACTGAACTATGTATTCCCGTCACCGGAGAATCAAATGCCAGAGACGTGGGACAAAAGAACAGGGGGCACGACGAGGATGCTCTGAAAGGTAAGTGTTTTTTAGTAGCTGTCGCATGTAGAATTCTGCTACACAGTTGTGTTTACATAAAACCAAAACATTCTGTGTCTTCAGGAGCAGTGATCTGTGACGCCTGCAGCCTGGCCTCTGAGGGAGATGTGGACATTCAGAACAACTTCTGCAAAAGTTCATATGGTGAGAAAGGGAGTAGATGTATTATACAGGGGTTACACTATGTACCCTATCTGCCCTTATAGAGCGGACCAGTGAAGGCAAGCTATTGAAAACAAATCTGTGGTCTTAATGTTGGTTCCCTTTTCCTGTTTATCGTCCTGCAGCCTTCAAGCTGCGTCTGGGCAGTGTGTCTGTGGTGGGAGGGGACCGCCGGGTGGTCCCACTGGGCCGGAGCCGTATCCTGAGGTGGGGGGGTGGAGGAGCAGAGAGGGCGGAGGGGGTCGGGGGGGCCATGGCCCACAGCGCCCTCTGGCTGTTGGAGGGGGGCACGTGCACCTGCCCTGGTCTGGATGACACAGAAGGCTCCCAGAGGGAAGGGGAGGAAGGGGCCCATGGTGGGGAGGGGAAGGCCTGGTGGTACCTGGGCCTCGCGGAGGCTCAGGAAGGGAGGCTGGTTCTTTCAAGGCTGGTGAGGTGGACCAGGGGGGACAAAGAGCTGAAAAAGTTCATCAGGAGTACCCTAAAACAGCCCTGCTGAGGAGGGAACAATCGACCCTTCCCCCCACCTCCCTCACTCTCCATCCAAGACACAGAAGACTACCAGAACCAGGTCACTATTTTTCTGGACATACAAGCCATAAACACATGAAATTTGAAGAGAAGCTCTCACCTTTCAGATGAATTAACAGTTTTGAGAATGGGCTGCTGTGAACCAGGGCTTGGTATGGAACCCCAGCCATCCACACAGCTGTGGTGCTGAACAAGAACACATGGGTGGGGTGGGGTAAAATAAAAGGTACAGTACTGGGCCTAGGAGCAGCTTCCAGAACCTGGCAGAAGGTTTTGTTCAGACCTTGTTGGATTTACATGTAAAATATCATTTCTACGGCATTAATTCAGCAAAGCAACATTTTCACTGTATGTATTTATATTAGGAGCTCAAACGTAGCCTCTCAGAGAATAGTAAGTCAATGTTATCAGATGTTGTTGATGTCATTAACTAATGTCCAATACATTTTCATAAAAATGAGCCATAAATACTGCATTCATTGGAGTTCTCGATCTTTCTGTTGTTTTTGTGGGAGAAGGCAACCTGACTCCACACACACCTCACACCTGGCACTGTTACCTGAACCCCAACCCTTCTGTACGCATCTCTCTCTCCACCCTTTTTACCTACTGTCCTTCTTCTTCTCTCCTTATGTCTATGATTTTATCTTCCCTGGCTGACTGGCTGTGTGTGTGTTTGAGAGGATTGATACGGCAGAGATAGGCAAGTCCCTGCAGCAAGACTTTTGTTGAAATCATGCCCCGTTTGTGACGAAGCATTGAAGCCGCAGGTAATAATGAATAATTGAAGTCTCAAGCTCTATTACCTTGTCTCCTTCCCACACAAACGCAGTCAGATGAGCTCGTTGGACATCATCTTCTCAGTCACTCTGCTTACACCAAACAAGTGGTTTCAAAACAGGTGAGTTTCGTACTGTTCTGTGTTTGAAAGAAAACAAAAGCTATGCTAGTGTATTTTGAGCTTCGATGTTTCTGACTGCAGACACTAATTTACTTACCTTAACTTACATTTCACATACAGTGGGAAGATTGTAGTACATCTGTGTAAAATAAAATATTTTCAGTTAACTTAATAATCATACTGTGATGCATTATGATGCTGAGGTTATAGTCTACATTGGTTCTGATTACTTGTGTTAAACATGTGAGGTATGCTTTGCTTTTCGCAGCTTAGGATGGTGTCACCTGCCATAGCGCTAGCTCTCCTCCCGCTCCTTCTGACGTTTATCATCCGGTACCGGCACTACTTTGTACTGTTCTACCGGGCGGTACTGGTGAGAGTGTGGAACGACTGCCGGACGGGGCTGAGCAGGGAGGAAAGGGCCTTCCAGTTCATTCTGACACATGCCACCCCTGGTGACCCAGACAGCATCCTGGACACATTTGACTTATGGTGCAGCAAGGTCGAGTTCATCAGTAATATTGGGCCTAAGAAGGGTGAGCACACCATAGAAATGTCTTTGGCCTCGGTCATACCACAGTCAGCAGGTTCAGCCTCTCCAAAACTGTGGTCAATGTTTTCTTGGTGCTCTGCCTAGGAAAATACAAAAGTAGCAGATTTAAATATCATGTCACAAGTTCATAGACCTCATTAAACACGGTTTGGTATTTTTCCTTGAAGGGACCAGGATGAATGAAGTCCAGGTAGATCTGGGCTGTGTTTACACTTCATGGTAGATAGCAGATGGGTATTAGGTGTGTGGTACTAAGATTAGTAGGAGGGAGATGTGATGTTGTATCTTCTTTCCTATCCTTACAACATGTAATTTACCCCATGAAGAAATACAATTATGGAAAGTGAGCCACTGAACCAGCTGATGGCGCCAGTCTGCTCTAAGAATCATTGGCGAACTTCTCTTGACCAAACTGGAACTTTTTCACATCTGAGTGTGTGTGTGTGTGTGGGGGGGTGGCTGTGTGTATAGGTAAGATCCTGGACCGCCTACTGTCTGAGCAGTGCCCCCTGACCGTGTTGGAGCTGGGGGCCCACTGCGGGTACAGCACGGTGCGCATCGCCCGGGCACTGCCGCTGGGCGCCAGGCTCTACAGCGTGGAGATGGACCAGAGGAACGCCACCATCGCTGAGAAGATCATCCGTCTGGCCGGCTTTGACGATGACACGGTGAAAGGGGATGGGGTTATTATGACCACCTGTTCGTCATATCAGAATGTGCTACTACTAATGACTTACTATCCATCTGTGGATCACGTATATGTCATGTGTACATCTGTGGATCACGTATATGTCATGTGTACATCTGTGGATCACGTATATGTCATGTGTACATCTGTGGATCACGTATATGTCATGTGTACATCTGTGGATCACGTATATGTCATGTGTACATCTGCCCGTATGCGTGTGGCAGGTTGAGTTAATCGTAAATCCGTCCGATGAGGTAATCCCTAAGCTGCGGTCAGAGTATGGGCTGGAGCGGTTGGATTTTGTGTTTATGGACCACTGGAAGAAGTGCTATCGCCCTGACCTGCAGGTGATACGACAGACTTACAACCTCACCTTCCTGTAGAATTGTATAATACCACGGATCTGCCTTATGACATCTTATAAGATACATGACTTCACCCATAAGATTTTAAAGGGCTTATGACCTCACCCATAATATATTGCAGTTATAACTTAACCCATAATACATTCTAGTACTGACTTTACCGTTAAATCTTCCATTACACATTACCTAATTCATAGCGTCTTGGCAGTTATGACTTGAATCACCTGAGCCTCACCTCCCTGTCTCTCCAGGCCCTGGAAGGCTCTGGCCTCCTGGGGAAGGGCTCCATGATCCTGGCTGACAACGTGCTGTTCCCTGGAGCTCCTAACTTCCTCAGGCATGTCCGTGGGTGTGGCCTGTACGAGTGGAGGATCCACAGGGCCTCTCTGGAGTACATTAAGGGCATCAGGGACGGCATGGCCGAGTTGGTATACCAAGGAGTCAAGTAGACACACAGGTTATATAGCAGACAGAGCTAAACACGTGAGCACACAGCTGTACAGTAGAACTGAAACACACCAGCATTAGATGTGTTCCAGTCCCTGCCATGTTTGTTACTAATGTTCCCTCCCCACTCAAACGCTGGGTTAATATGGTTGTATTGTCCCCTGGTGGTAACCACAATTACACATTTTATGAGAATAAGAATGTTTTATTAAAAAATCTGTGGATGCATGGAAGTTTCCTAATTATGTACATGAACGTTATACATTCTGTTTTATTATTTACACAATACACTCAAAGCATAACGTCTCGTAAACTGTTACAGCACATTAAGTCGCCAGTGTGTTTTTGGTGGTGGAAATGTTCAGCCAGGAGGGGAACACGTTGACCAATAGGACTTCAAGCAAAGTGCAGCCCTGGAGCTTTGTTCCTTTTCACCTTTCAGCCCGTTCAGCTGTGGCACATGACTGCAGACAGACAAGAGGTCCAAGTTCACACACTGACGCCACACTGTTTTTAATACTGAGCATGCGTCCTTGGGACAGAGGAAGGATGGGAGGGTGTGTGTGGGTGTACAGTAGATAGTATTCGGGTCTGTAGTCACAACACATCTCGTGACCGGTACGAAAGGACAAAATAGGGTGGAGGAGAAACTCGAAAGGCAAAACAGTGTGAACAGTTTTCATAGCAGTTTCACACAAGGTTTCTGTGACACACACACTTCACTCCTGCGGTAAAAAAACTGACCCCCCCCCTTGCAGTGTCACCAGTTTTGGAAGGTGTGACAGTGAGATCAGCAGCCTGTTCCGGCAGAGTCAAAAGACATGGGACCAAGACTAATCTAAATCATCCATTGGTCCTGGTCCTGGATTGCTCCCTCCATATCCACCTGATACAAAAGAGAGACATCATTAGTTTCTTGGTGGAAAAAAAAACAAAACAGTGTAACCCTAGTATAATAGACCTTAACCCCACAGTGTAACCCTAGTATAATAGACCTTAACCCCACTGTGTAACCCTAGTATAATAGACCTTAACCCCACAGTGTAACACTAGTATAATGGACCTTAACCCCACAGTGTAACACTAGTATAATAGACCTTAACCCCACAGTGTAACACTAGTATAATAGACCTTAACCCCACAGTGTAACACTAGTATAATAGACCTTAACCCCACAGTGTAACACTAGTATAATGGGCCTTAACCCCACAGTGTAACACTAGTATAATAGACCTTAACCCCACAGTGTAACACTAGTATAATAGACCTTAACCCCACAGTGTAACACTAGTATAATAGACCTTAACCCCACAGTAACACTAGTATAATGGCCCATAACCCCACAGTAATACTTGTATAATAGACCTAAACCCTCACAGTAACACTAGTATAATATACCTAAACCCCACAGTGTGGGGGAGTCCCAGTAGTGTGGACCATGTAGGCTGAGGCCTTACCGCAGCGGCCTGGGTTCAAATCCGGCCATGGCCCTTTGCTGCATGTCTTCCCCTCTCTCTCTCTCTCTCTCTCTCTCTCTCTCCCTGCCTTTCCTGTCACACTTCACTTACAAACTGTCCAATAAAGCATGAAAAATGCCCCCCCTCATATATATATTTATAATACAAACCCCACAGTGTAACACCAGTCTGCTAAACCCCACATTGTAACAACAGTGTGACAGTAACATCTTGCCTCATTGATCTCTCCATCGTCGGGTGATTCGTTGTAGTCGTTCATCTCGTCCATGTCCTGCATGTCCTCTTCATCCTCCGAGTCCTCCTCACTGTCCTCCTCGTCTTCATCATCCTCCTCTTCCTCCTCGTCAAACGTTGGCTACATGGAAACACATGAGACCAGGGAGGACCCAGTAAACATATCTTAATACTGACATCAGCTTCCTAGGAAGCAAAGGTTCCATTTATTTGTTCATTGCTAATTTTAAGAATCTTAAAAATAAGGTCTGCATTAATTGATTAATTAATGTCCCCCCACCAACCCAACAGAAAGAGATAACTGAAAAATAACATGTATAGTCCTAGGTATTTAGTACCTGGAAGAAAGCTTACTAGGTTGTGCACATTTACAGACTTCAGAGCTCTATGGAGGAACCCAATACATGTGGCCAGGGCCTGTGCCAATAACCTTTACCCCAACACCTAGTCATAAAGCTCACTTTTGATAGACCTCTGCAATGTAACAGGCCACAAATTACCTTTCTTAGGTGAGCTAGAGCTCTCTAGAACATTCTACAATGCCAGACTTCCTGGTTCCCCACAAGGAACATATGAAGAAGTATCACATGTCAAAAGATGTCAACATTGGGGAAGTGCATGGGATACTTCAATGGAATTATATCTCCTTTTCTCAATGCAACAGGAAAGGAGTTAGAGGTAGAACACAAATTATGTCTGGCACTTTCTTCTTCACATGTGCCTCGGCCTCCACTTCACCTGCTCTGGTACTCAACCCTTTCACTTTACCTTCTGAGCCTTTTCCTGTGTGAAAAGGAGTGAACCTGCTTTAGGCTGAGGGATGTATGAGTTCTGAGAAAGAATACTACACATAACAACCAAATGGACCGTAGCTGCACTGGAAAGGCTTAGCCAGCTGTACAATTTATGAAAATCGAGCTTTTTAAGTAGGGTTGGATTACCTCAAAAATTGGTTTTCCAATTGGCATCAAGTTGTTGTCCTTCTCAGCTATGCTCTGCAACTAAAAAAGAAAAACACAAGTTATGACCATAAGGAATTGATCAATTGCATGACCCAATATCCATAGTCTTACTGGCAGGTAGCTACCCAGGTCTGATGCTGCTGCTCTTGTTGGTGTAACTCGGTCTCGTCGACGCACGGACGATCCAGGTTAAACCATAGTGACTCCGTCATTCGAGGAAACAGTGATGGGAAAAGCGTCGACATCTGTGTGTCAGGCAAACATAACATAAGAGAACACACGGATGATTGCTAACATAACAAAAAAACGAGTGCAAACGTTAACTTGGCTACATTGTCAACTACTATATTTCGGTAATGTCGGTCGGCCAAATTGTTACGCACTGACAGGATAGGTGGTTATCTTGAGCTAGCTTGCTAACAGTACTCTGCTGTAGGTCGAGATCAATGTTTCGTTTTCAACCCAACACAGGGTATCTGACTTAACAATTTGTAACCTCACCTTAGGCACCAACAATTGTTGTCCAGAGAAGTAACCAGCTACCTTAGTGGTTAGTTGATAAATAAAGTAAAAACTCAAAACAAATTTCAAAAACCTACTTCCGCTTTCACCGGCAACATGTGCCCACCCATTACTCAGTCGTCTTGTTTCTTTCACATATAAACAGTTCCCATACAGTGTCATTGTAAAGGGGTTCTCCGAGAAAATATGTTGTGCTTATTTTGAATACTTTTTTATTTTTGAAGATAATTTTGAAGATTACAATTTTAAATGTCTTTTGTCAGTTTGGTTCGTGATTCATAAAAAAAAAAACAGGACTTGTGCAGTTGGCTACGACTATAAACCAAGTCTAAAATGTATATTGCCTTCATGGTGTGCTGGCTCTTGGTCTTTTTTCTGCTTATTCACAGTAAAGGTGCAGATCATGTGAGCCTGGGTTGAATGCATTCTTTTTCATGTAGGTATCCCAATACAGGGAAACCTTGACCTCTGAGTCAGCTAACATAAAATCTTCAGGAGATTACACCACAAAAAAAACTGCCTTTCAGTAAACGTGTATTAAAGATATAATGAGTACTTCATGGACACACGCGCGCACACACACACAGGAAGCAGACTTTGCTCAGTGGAGAACTTTCTCGAATGACTGTGGGAGTCATTCACATACCAGAAGACACCTGGGATACAAGAACTCCTCTCACCCTCTCACACACCACAGTCCACACGGGGTCACAGACACATTGGCGACTTTCCAGAACACTATAAGTTTGGGACTTTCGTGTGAAGGTAAATCCATCCACTAACTTTTTTTTCTAATGAGTGATTTTGCTCTCTCACGCTCTGAATTTATTGTTAGCAAATGACAATGACATCTTATTCGAATTATATTATTCTGTAATCTTTAGATACAAACATTTACATGTTAGGCATTCAAATGTACAGTTGTTTATAAACTTTTCATGTTATTGTAGGCTACATGTGTTGTGTTACTTTGTGTATGTTTGCAAATCATTATTTAATGTTTGTGTTAAACGAATTAAGTTATTATGTTTGGCTATCTATGTGACCTTGGACTTGGACAATTTGGTGCAGGACGCAGTAGATATGAGTTTGGAGTTGGTAACCGTGTTGTAACTTTCTGACAGAGGGATGTGGTGTGTGTGGATGTTGCTGCTAGCCCTGGTCAGTGGGACTCTGGCTTTAGACAAGCTCAATATGTGCATGGATGCCAAGCACCACAAGACAGAACCAGGACCGGAGGGAAAGCTCTACCAGCAGGTACTGACAACAAAACTCTGTCACGTGTGTGTGCTTGCATGTCTCTATTAAACAACCAGTCTCTCTTTCTCCATCTTGGGATCTCTTACACTAACTCTGTGTGTCCAGTGTGCCCCCTGGCGTGACAATGCATGCTGTAAAGCTAACACCAGCGAGCAGGCTCATGCGGATGACTCCTACCTGTACAACTTCAACTGGAACCACTGCGGCATTATGTCCTCCCAGTGCAAGAAACACTTCATACAGGATACCTGCTTCTATGAGTGTTCTCCTCATCTAGGGCCCTGGATTCAGAAGGTAGTGTGTGTGTGTGTGTATATTTATGTGATTTAGGACCAAAAGCATAAAGACAGCATAAGAACAGTTAGGTTGAGCTAGTATCTGTCCCTGTAACACTACATGTTCAAGTTCAAGTTTAGTTTATTTCCCCAAAACATTTGGAAATGTGTGTGTGTATGTATGTGAGAATGTGACGTATGTGTGTGCAGGTGGACCAAACCTGGCGTAAGGAGCGGATCTTAAATGTTCCTCTGTGTAAAGAAGATTGCGAAAGCTGGTGGAATGACTGCAAGAATGATATGACCTGCAAAGAGGACTGGCACTATGGCTGGAACTGGACCACAGGTCACAGAAACATTCTCAACACTAGGAACTTTGTCACATCTTATTTGTATTTTCTTAATGTGGAATCTTTGCCAAACCCAGAATCTCACACTTGCTCTCCTCTCTCCCAGGTGGTAATGTCTGTCCCAAGGGTTCCTTTTGTCGGAAGTGGACCGATGTGTTCCCCACACCTAAGTCCATGTGTGAGGGCATCTGGTCCAAGTCCTACCTCTACACCACTTTATCTAAAACCTCAGGGCACTGCATGCAGCTCTGGTTCACTGGCGAAAACCCCAACAAGAAGGTGGCAGAATACTACCTGAACCATGCCACCTGGCAGCGCCTTTCTCTGTCAACACTCCTCTCCCTGGCCTCCTTGTCTGTAGGCATAGTGCTCCTGTAAATAAAAAGTGTAAACTTTTTACTTCCCTTCACTCCAACTTCTCCTTCCTTCCTCCTGTAATCTGCCGTTCGCCTCCATTCCCTCTCCTCTCTGCCAAGGCCTGCAGCCACACAGCCACAAGGATGTCAGATTCCCCCTGCAGGATAGGAGGGACGTTTGAATGCCCCACACAGCATCACGTGACCATCCTGAGGTTTTGTCTGCTCCAATGCTCAGTAATTATGGGGTTCTGTTCGAGTGCGTGTGTGCCACGTCTGTTCATTTTTATACTCCCTTTGAAGACAAAGATGCTTTTTAAATTATTGGCAGCAGAGTGAGGTCATCAAATAAGTAGTAATAAATAAGGGTGTGGCCACAGGCACCTGAGGTGTGGTTACTGTCACTATGGTCTGTTACTACACACACATCATTTTGCATTCATAAGATATATCTTTATTTTGTATACAGTATTTATTTACACACAGGAGCACATGCACACTCAGTCTGATGACATAACCAGGAATTTCAGATAGATGGCAGTAGTCCACATGGCTATAAATACCCAGTTCCTTTTGACAGCTCCACCTTCTTCACTGTGTATGACTGTGTGAATGTGTGTGTAGGTGTGGGTGTATGCACACAAAACATGTGGATAACGAGTTAAAAGCAAACATAATACTGCAGGAGTTGCTTACAAACATATTTACAAAATAGTCTACAGTATTTGCTTGTTATTGTTTTCCTGCAGTCTGTCACTATAGCCCCTAGGTGGACCCCTCCAACTTTGAACCCTTCAAGTCCATATAGTGTTGAATAGATTCTTTCAGACGGTTCTGATATCGTTTTATATGGTTCCATAGGACTAGCACTTTAACTGTGTTTTGGGAACTGGTGACTGGAGATATTCAGATATGCCGAATTTGATGGAAACTGTCTTGAATCCAGTAAACGCAAAACAGGAGCCTATAAAAGTCGTGTAGGGAATACGCTGGGTCACGAGATGAGCTCTTGTCTCAACGGAACATCAACAGTATGCTACTACTCTGCTGATGGGCCTGGTAGTGTTTCAACAACAGGATGTCAATACAACTACTGTGGTCAGGTTGTGAGAATCCTACAAAATAGCTGATCACGATTAGATTTTATTGTGGAGTAGCCTAGGCGAAATTGTGGCTTGCGACATTCCCTGCTGTTGTTGTGTTTTAATGCAGTTAAAAGGAAATAAAAAGCAGTGGTCTGGAGCTTGATAGCGTGCTCCATCTCCCTCTATCCCCCCACTCCCTCCAGCGCTCTCAGGATTTACATACGCTGATTTCCGTGGGAAGCGCGAGCAGCAGATCCTCCATGGCAGACTTTCAGGAACTGAGGAAACAACGACAAACGAAGTTTTGACCTTGCATTTTTCCCCGCACATAGCCTACTAGTACGGAATCCTCATAACCGGGTATCGAAATCACGAGTGATTGGGTTGGTTGCGCAGTTTTAGACTCGGGAAACCGAGTTTTCCGAGTTGTGGGGCTGTGGCTATGGCCGGCGGTGGTGGGGTGTCGCCGCTGGGGCTTGCGCCTCCGTTATGGTACCACCGGGACCTGAGTCGCGCGGCCGCCGAGGAGCTTCTGGCCCGGGCGGGAAGGGACGGAAGTTTTCTGGTCCGGGATAGCGAAAGTGTGAACGGTGCTTACGCTTTGTGTGTGCTGTAAGTAGTTTACAAATTTATTTTGATACAATTTGCCATTTTGACGTAGCCTAAAAGTGTTCTCGTTCACTCTTTCACATGTCGGTCAAATGCGTTTCTTTTAGATGTTTATTTGTTCAGTGTTTACTACATTGAACTATCCAACACCGTTTGGTAACACCGTTTGATACATGGGATATGATTTTACTTGTTTGTATTCATGTTTTAGATGACAAATGCAGACTGGCAACCTCTTACCAGGCCCGCCTGTCCAACTCACCAACATTGAGGGGCAGAGTTCAGTGTGAAACTGTCTGTCTTCGGTGGTGGCCTGCTAGGCTACTTAGTATAATGATTATAGTGACTCATGATGTGAAATCCAACTGTCAACAGTACTGAAATAGATAATTTTTAGCCTGTATGGTGAATGTAACGCTGTACACATATGCCCCAGGCTGCATAAAACACTCAGTAAGCCAGAAATAATACAGCCGTTGACAACTCATTGATCCCACATGTGTTCATAGTTTACCCCCAGCAGAGAAATGTGTGTGATTCATGGCCAGTTTCACCCTGTATAGACTGGTAAATGTAAATATAGTCTCCTCCCATGACAAAGACCACTGACTGGCCCCAGACCTAGGGGAAAGAGATGCTGAAACAATTCAAACAAGGGGTTCTGTCCTGTCCTATTTACGTGAGGGAAATTGCATTGTGCGTCATCAATGCTGGTACGGATGTGATAAAACGAGATGACAGAAGTGTCCACAGAGGTTTGCTCTGCTCCTCCAGGATGACCTGTAAGCCGCTCTATGATAACACCATGATGACCCAATCAGTTCAAAGGTTCAGGGCGAGTTCTTCCAACCAATCAGAAGACATCTTTGAATTCCCAAATGACCTAACACATTCTGGAGCAATGCTTGCAGTTCAGCCTGAAACTGGGGGCACAGCCATGGGTTCGAGTGTTGTGGTCAGAACACACAAACGCACAGATGTCAGGGTGTGTCCATTCAGCTTGCTGAACACACACATCCCCACACCTCCCTTCACCCATATCTGTCCAGTCCTGTTAAGCCGGTGTTTATCCATCTGACCCGTGGAAACAGACCCAAGCACAGCACAGTGCAGAGAGGAGCCATGTGAAGTCAGGTCAACTAGTCTCCTAGTTCCCCTTCCCCTTCACTGCAACCCTGACCACTTTTAGGTAAAAATACTATATATGAATGTGAAGGAGCTGAACCTGAGTGTGTGTGTGTGTGTGTGTGTGTGTGTGTGTGTGTGTGGGGGGGGGGCGACAGGTTGAAACTTGCTGACTGGGGGACTTGGGGGTGGGAGAGAGTGTGTGTGCGCGCACGGCCATGTATCGACAAAGGGGGTGATCAGCTAACATTCCTTTATACAAACACGTGTGTGTGTGTTTTGCCTTCATGGTGATGTGTTTGTAATACAGTAGAGGAGATGGTACTCTAAACAGACTGAGATCATTGACACCCACAGCACTGTGTTGGTCACACGCATGTCGGCCGTTTTCATGCACTTTTGATGGCAGTTTATTTTGTGGTTGATGTTGACTCTGCTTGTGTGCACTTTCTTTGTCCCCCCCCCCCCCCCCCCCCCACACCACCAATTAATTCCTGTTATAGTTTGGTTGCAGCTGAAACAATGGTATTTACCCCACAGAAACAGCAGCAACCTACCCTGACGGCAAGAAGAGGGTTCTGATGTGTGTGTGTGTGTGTGTGTGTGTGTGTGTGTGTGTGTGTGTGTGTGTGTGGCGTATGTTTGAGTTCCCTCTGTCAAGACTGCATAACCGCAGAGACGGCATGGAAATCAATCTATATTAAAACCCTCGAAACCAAACAAATATGGGCCCAGCCCTGAGTCTGTGTGTGTGCGTGCGCAAGTTTTTTATGACAATAAAGAGACTGGCGTACAAAATCATCAAAGCCAGTTTCATCTTCTGACCTTCAAAATTATATTTTACAGTCATTTATAAGGAGAGAAGAAATAAGCAGTAATATATAAACATATATACCCCTTATCCAAATGAGTATAAAGCACACTTTTAATATGTACACACACGTTCAATTGTGAGTGGCAAGTTCCCATGATCCTAGACGACAGCCCGATTTGTATACAGAAGCGTAGATATTTGTGAAAGAGTTGTGTTTGTGTGTCTGTATGTGCTATCAAGCCTCACCATGCTCATGAACTTGACAGACAGCGACAGGTTATGCCTCCATGCACACTGCCTGTCAGGGAATATGTCATTCCTATGGTATCCGTAAAACGTCATTGTGTGAACTCACCCCCCCACCCCCTCCTCGCATCTCTCCCCCTCCTCACATTCCTGCTTCTCTCCCTCTGTCCACCTCTGCTTTCCTCCCCCTCCCCTGTTGTCTCTCCCCCTCCCCTGTTGTCTCTCCCCCTCCCCTGCTGTCTCTCCCCCTCCCCTGCTGTCTCTCCCCCTCCCCTGCTGTCTCTATCTGTCTCTCTCCTTCTCCAGGTTCCAGAAACATGTCCACACGTACCGGATTCTCCCTGACGATGAGGGATTTCTTGCTGTCCAGGTACGTGCGTGCGTGCGCGCGCACACACACACACACACACACATGCAAATAATCTACTGTGGTTGTAGCACCAAGGAAGTGTGTATCGCTGCCTGTATGACTGTTATGACTGTAGTATACTGTAACACAAAGAAGTGGGTCTATGAGAATCTGTTAAGTAGCAGCTGGCATGCTACAGTGCTTGTGTTTGCTTTGTGATCCATAGCATGCACACACACATTCAGACCCTGCCTCTCTGTCTCTCTATCACACACACACACTACCTCTCACACACAGACACACTTACACCCATATATGAACACATTCACAGCGGCGTCTTTGTGCTTTTCCCAACAGCTGTGTCTCCACCCCCACCCCATCATCACCACACACACACACTGTACCTCCTCCACCCCTACCCACTCCAAACCAGCTCAAACCATGTCCATGTCCTGAACATTTGAAATAGGGTGGCCAGATATGTCATTCAGATATGTTAGGGTGGCACATGGTATATGAACTAGCTAACATGAGCAAATCACTCCACTGAAGAATAATGATAAAACAATCTGCTTTACATAAGACTACATATGAATGAGGTGAGCCCCCCCCCCCCCCCCCCGAATCGCCACAGCCTGGGACCCCCCCCCCCCCACCATGTCCCATCAACCATTCTAAATTGTGTGTCTCTCTCTTGCTTCCTCTCTCTCTTCCCCCCCGCCCTGTCTCGTTCTCCCTTGGTCGCCCTCCCTCTCCCCTGCTGCTGTCTCGTTCTCCCTTGGTCGCCCTCCCTCTCTCCCCTGCTGCTGTCTCGGTCAGACGTCTCAGGGTGTGCAGCCGAAGCGCTTCAAGACGTTACCAGAGCTGGTGCTGCTGTACCTGCAGCCCAGCCAGGGCCTGGTCACCACCCTGCTGTACACCGTGGACCGCGAGGAGACCAGCTCCGAGGAGAGGGACTACTCAGGTACACACACACACACACACACACACACACACACACACACACACACACACACACACACACACACACACTAGACCACAAACACACAATAGAACACACATACACACACATAAGAACAGGCATGCACACACTAGAATCGGAATATACACACATACAGAGACAGTATACACTCTAAAAGGCACACACATACCGGTATACGCCAAACACACTGACTGGTCACATGTGTTCTCTTCCTTCCTTCTGATTGGTAGATGGAGAGGATGAGAAGCCGCCGCTTCCTCCTCGCTCCGCCTCCACATCAACGTCTACCGGCCCTGACACGCCTACAGAGAGGTATCCACGCACGCACACACACAGACACTTCTCTCTGCCTGAAGGGGGGGGGGGGGGGGGGTCTTTGATAGGAAAACCACTTCCTGTTTAAAGCCACATCTCTCAAAGAGGATGCAGGGCTTTGTGGAGAAGGGGGCTGTGGGGGGGTTGCAGTTTTGGACCCACAGCCATCCGTCTGTGTGTGTGTGTGCGTGTATGCTTGCAGCATTGGGTTAGACAAGTGAGTCAGCCGTCTCTTTTAAAGGAACTGTATGACCCTGAATCTGTCTGGAACAATGTCTGGACTCCTCTACCTCTTTTGTTCTGTCACGATCCTCCTCCTCTCTGTTCTCCTTTACCCCTCTATCTTTCCCTCTTGTCAACCCCCCCCCTCTCTCTCAAATGATCTTTCGTTCATTAGTTCCCTCTCTGTCTCTTCTTCTGAAGAAGCACTTCTTTGTAGCAAACTGCTGGGCTGTCTTTACTTCTCTGGTTCTGTTCTTACTCTGACGTGGTGAACAGTGACTGCTGTGAGAAAGAGACCAGTTGACAACTCCAGTTCCCCCCTTCCCACCTCCAGTATCCCGCCGGCGGCGGCTAACGGCCTGAGCACCATCTCCCATGAGTATCTGAAGGGGAGCTACGCTCTGGACCTGGAGGCTGTGAAGCAAGGAGCCAGCTCTCTGCCCCACCTCAACAAGACCCTGGTGTCCTCCTGCAAACGCCTCAACGGGTGAGACGCCGCACAGGGACAGACGCACACAGGGAAACACAGGGACAGAGACACACAGGGACAGAGTCACACAGGGGCAGAGTCACACAGGGGCAGAGACACACAGGGGCAGAGACACACAGGGACAGAGACACACAGGGGCAGAGACACACAGGGACAGAGACACACAGGGACAGAGACACACAGGGGCAGAGACACACAGGGGCAGAGACACACAGGGGCAGAGACACACAGGGACAGAGACACACAGGGGCAGAGACACACAGGGACAGAGACACACAGGGACAGAGTCACACAGGGGCAGAGACACACAGGGGCAGAGACACACAGGGGCAGAGACACACAGGGGCAGAGACACACAGGGGCAGAGACACACAGGGGCAGAGACACACAGGGGCAGAGACACACAGGGGCAGAGACACACAGGGACAGAGACACACAGGGACAAACACCCAAAATCCAGGAGGGGTTTAGGCTGACTGTGTGGGGGGAGGGAGGGGGGGACTAAGTGTGTACCAAATATGCACTTGTCTGTTACATAATCCTCAAGTCATACACACATAAACAAGGCCCCTTCCTACATATATGTAGACAGGCACAGGAAAACCCCCAAGATGGATCCCAAGATTGTTTCCTATCTCTATGTTTCTAGGGAGGTGGATAAGGTTCTCTCTGGACTAGAGATCCTGTCCAAAGTGTTTGACCAGCAAAGTGCCTTCATGGTGTCCAAGATGATCCAGCAGGTGTGTGTGTGCACCTTTCACCCATGTGTGTGTCCACGCATGTGTGTAAATAACCATGTTCCCATGAATGAATGTGGTTTGTGTATATAGCTGTGTGTATTTTCAGTAGAAAACCAAGGTGTTGCATGTCTATGCTTCCTGTTTTGTCCAGTCATATAGGTGTGACCACAACAGCTGTCTCCTGTAAACATATACATGCACGCACACACACACACGGACCAGAGTTTACTGAAGGTCATGAGGAAAGAGCTCTTTTGTCTTACAAAGGAGGAACCCGAGTCCCTGGAGACAGCTGGACTAGAGAGTCACATTGTCACAGCACACACACAGCAGGCATACAGTTCCTTCTGGGGGGGGGGTCAAGGCCATTTTATATGTGTGTGTTTCCATGGTGTAATTGCTTGTGGTCTTCAGTCAGTGAATCAGGGTGGAGACCAGGAGTTGGAGAACCTCGTCACCAAGCTGGCTATCCTTAAAGATCTGTTGTCCTCTATCGAGAAGAAGGTAAACAAACACGCAGCCATACAAACGTGTGCATGCACACACCCACAGATGTTTGCACGCATAAATAACACTTGCGCAGCTGTTGTAGAGTATGTAGTCCCTAGACCAGCTCTGTGGTGGATCATCGGCCCTGAGGGTCAAGCTGGAGCAATGGCCTAGAATGAGTTGTCTTGTCTGGGGAAGAAGGGAGGGAGCGAGCCCCTCTCTGGCTCGTTTCTGGAGCTTCTAGTAGCTGAGGGGGAATATGGGGCGAGAGGTATGTTAACACTGGGAAGAGGCCCCGGGGAAGACCCAGGACACGCTGGAGGGACTATGTCTCTCGGCTGGCCTGGGAACGCCTCGGGGTCCCCCAGGAAGAGCTGGTGGAAGTGGCCGGGGAGAGGAAAGTCTGGGCCTCTCTGCTTAGGTTGCTGCCCCCGCGACCCGACCCCCGGACAAGCGGAAGATGATGGATGGATGGATGGATGGAGGTATGTTAACATCCTGAAACATCCAGCTTTTCTCTCTCCTCTCTCTAGGCCCTGAAAGCTCTCCAGGATATGAGCTTGTCTTCTCCCTCCTCCCCTCCTCCTCTCTCCACGCGCCATAGCAAAGCCATTCCCGTCCAAGCCTTCGAGGTACACACACACACACACACACACACACACACACACACACACACTGACTGTTTCCTTCCATCTCTTAAATCTGTTAAAGATCTTCCTAGATGTTCCTGGTGTTTCCATGTCTTAAGACTGTAGAGGTGCTCCCTATGCTCATTCAAAACAATCGTTTTATTTTGGGACTTCCCATTTGGGTACCTCGACAGTTCAGCAAGTGTCGTTTTCAAGATTCAACATGTTCAATGTTATGAAAGACTGAATACAAACATACAGCTTTGTTGTGACTTCCGTACGTGCAACAGATTATTAAGTCATGATTTTCACCCTTTTTAAATACTTGTGGCTTCTAGAGTAGCTGAGAGACTGAGGCAGGGTGAACCTGCAAACCATTTCCTCATTTACCGTATGTACCACTATCTGTGCGGTGACCTCCTTATAGCAACTTCCTGTTGATTGAGGAAGTGGTATTGTGATGATTGATAATGAAAGGAGGAGATGTGTCTCCCTGAGCTCAAAGGAATGCCGTCAGACTTGGCCCTGGGAGGCGACAACAACCCATGTCATGTCTGAAGACCAACGATGGCCCGGGATTTAGTCCACGTTGTCGAATTAGCCCACATTAAGTAAGATTAGGTTTTAAAGTAGATTCACTTAAGAGTAGATACGTGATTGTGATGTAGGCAAAGGGCATGTAGGGATATGGCAGTGTTGAATGGAGTGAGTCCAGGTGAGCTTCCTTCAGCCATGTGGTCTGTAGTTTCTGGTGTGCTGCGGCGCCCCCTGGAGGTGGAGCCAGGGTATGACGGGTGTGTCTGCATCAGGTGAAGCTGGACGTGTATCTGGCCGACCTGACCAAGATAGGGAAGAGCCAGAAACACACGCTGTCTGTGGACGTGGAGGGAGGAAGGCTGGTGGTGATGAAGAAGATGAAGGACAGCCAGGAGGACTGGAACACCTTCACACATGAGAAGAGTGAGGACCCACTCACACACACACACACACACACACACACCAACGTTCACTGACTAAAATGCTGTTGATGAAGAAACGTATTTATCGTTTATATCTCTCTCTCTTTATCTCTCCCTCTATCTCTCTCCCTCCCTCTCCCTCTCTCTTTATCTCTCTCTCTCTCTCTCTCTCTCACTCAGTCCGTCAGCTGATTAAGTCCCAGCGTGTTCAGAATAAACTTGGCATTGTGTTTGAGAAGGAGAAGGACAAGAGTCAGAGAAAAGACTTCATCTTTGCCAGTGCCAAGGTAAGCACACATACACACACATTATCAAGCATCTGGACCATTTTTATTGAAACAACAGCCTTTTCTCTTCCAAATTCAAAAAATATTCAAAATAATATGCAAACGCAAAAACATTTCCTCCTGCACAGACACACACAACTTTCACACACATTTTTCCGCTTGTGTTTCAGAAGAGGGAGGCCTTCTGCCAGTTGTTGCAGCTGATGAAGAACAAACATTCCAACCAGGATGAACCAGACATGATCTCCATCTTCATAGGCACCTGGAACATGGGTGAGACTCACACGCTCTCCCTCTTCTCCTTCTCTCGCTCGTTGACCCTCTACACTACTGTTTCTATGACTATGGCTAGTTTTGTTAAAGCTATATGATGTGTGTCTAAATAACATGAATGAACACAAAGGCTGCTTTGGACTTTTTATTTTATTCATTTAGTATAATTAAATTGTTTTTAATTTGATCCAAAGCAATGCACAGAGGGTGATTTGAACCTGTGACCTCTTGATCTGAAGTCAGATGCTCCAGCCAATGAGCTAAACCTTTCCCACCCAGTAGTCAATGTTGTACCTCCCCACCCTTCCCAGGCTCGGTGCCCTCCCCTAAGTCGGTGGCCTCCTGGGTGCTCTGCCGGGGCCTGGGGAAAACCCTGGACGAGATGACCGTCACCATCCCTCACGACCTGTACGTGTTCGGAACCCAGGAGAACTCTGTGTGTGACCGGGAGTGGGTGGAGTCCCTCCGCATGGCCCTGAAAGAGCAGACGGAACTGGACTACAAACCGGTAGGTGGGGCGGAGGAGAGGGAGAGAGATCAGGAGCTTCTGGTTGAGGTTTCTCTCCTGAAGAAGCTTCCACTGTGTTCTCCTGGGTTCTAGATTGCGGTCCAGACTCTGTGGAACATCAAGATTGCTGTGCTGGTTAAACCAGATCATGAGAACCGTATCAGCCATGTTGGAGTGTCTAGTGTGAAGACAGGCATCGCCAACACACTGGGTACAACACACACACACACACACACACACATTTGTGGGGAAAATCTTTTGCACAGTGCTGTGCAGACTCACCCAATATATTTTACATTAATATTGTCTCAAATACGTAGATTTTAGTCTTCTGTATTTGTTCGACAGTGTGAAAGTGCAATGTTGAGAATTTTTGTTTCATCTTTTCATTGCATTATTTCTTAAAGTATTTTTCCATGACATCTTTTTTTACTGTATATATGTATATATATCTGGGTCATTTCTCAGGTAACAAAGGAGCAGTAGGCGTGTCTTTCATGTTCAATGGGACGTCGTTCGGCTTTGTGAACTGTCACCTGACGTCGGGCAATGAAAAAATAGCCAGGTACAGTCTTCTTACTTAATCACTGACTGACGTACACTCACACACACACACACACACACACACCCCCTGACCGGTGAGGTGTGTTCCTGCAGGAGGAACCAGAACTACTTGGACATCTTGCGTCTTCTCTCTCTGGGAGACAAGCAGCTGAACTCCTTCGACATCTCTCTCCGCTTCACACACATCTTCTGGCTGGGAGACCTCAACTACCGGCTGGACATGGACATTCAGGTACACACACACACTAACACACACATGCTTCTCAGGCTTGGGGGCCTCAACTACTGGTTCCACGTGGACGTATACACAAACACGTCTGTTTTGTCTGAACCTCTGTTTTTCTCATCCTACACCTCTCAGGAGATCCTTAACTACATTAACAGGAAGGAGTTTGACCCCCTCCTGAAGGTGGACCAGCTCAACCTGGAGAGGGAGAAGAACAAGGTGTTCCTCCGCTTCGGTCAGTACCACCCTGAGATGAGGAACGAGGATTCTGTCAGTTATATTTGCCACTGTTCTAAAGAAATAGGTCTTTGGATAAAATGTGAGACTGGTTGTAATTTTGGGGGTGTGTGTGTGTGTGTTTCCAGCTGAGGAGGAGATCTCCTTCCCACCCACCTACCGCTACGAACGAGGCTCCCGGGACACGTATGTGTGGCAGAAGCAGAAAGCCACAGGGGTAGGTACACACACACACACACACACCTTACATTGTGTGTGAATATTGTTTGCTGTTCCAGTTCGTTAACTCTCTTTTATTCTTTTCTCTCGTACTCTCTCTCTCTCTCTCTCTCAGATGAGGACTAATGTTCCGTCATGGTGTGACAGGATTCTGTGGAAGTCCTATCCAGAGACTCACATTGTCTGCAACTCGTATGGTAAGACCTGCACTGTCCCCTGTAGACAGTCTGGATGGGACTGACACTCCGCTGTAGACCGTGGTACACTGTGGAGATTAGCTAAGCATGATGACCTGAGCGCTGTCTCTGTTGACCAGGCTGCACGGATGACATCGTCACCAGCGACCACTCCCCCGTGTTTGCTACCTACGAGGTGGGAGTGACATCACAGTTTGTCTCCAAGAAAGGTATGGCTGCAGAATCTTAGACCCAGAAATATATTAGACTGTCAATGGCATATCGTCATTTTTATTGATATTATGCAGTCTGTGTTTATTGTTGTGTGTTTGTAGTATTGTAGGAGTTTAGTGTCAGACCTGTGATCCTGCTTCCCTCTTGTCACCAGTTATCATTCCTGTGTTCCCTTTCTCTCTCTCTCTTCTTTCTTTCTTTCTTTCTCTCTCTCTCTCCCTTTCTCATCTTTTCCCTCTCCTTCTCTCTCTCCAGGTCTCCCAAAGTCTTCAGAGCAGGCCTATATAGAGTTTGAGAGCATCGAGGCCATTGTCAAAACAGCCAGCAGAACTAAGTTCTTCATCGAGTTCTACTCCACCTGTCTGGAAGGTGAGGTGCACATGCTCACAGAGGTTCCCACAAACACACCAGAGCTCCTCCTGTCTCTGTCTCTCACTCACTCACTCTCTCTCTCTTTTCTTTCCCTCCATCCCACTGTAGAGTTTAAGAAGAGTTATGAGAACGACAGCCAGAACAGTGACAACGTCAACTTCCTGCGTGTGGGCTGGTCCAATAAGCAGCTGACCACCCTCAAGCCCCTCCTCTCTGAGATAGAGTACCTTCAAGACCAGCACTTGCTTCTCACCGTCAAATCCTTGGACGGCTACGAGTCCTACGGTACGTGTGTGTGCTCTGATTCCAGGAGAAACGGTGACGTTCCCGACTGTTGGACATTTTAAGGATAACGCGCTACGTTGTGTGTGTGTGTGTGTGTGCGCAGGGGAGTGTGTGCTGGCTCTGAAGTCTATGATAGGCAGCACAGCGCAGCAGTTCCACACCTACCTGTCTCACCGGGGGGAGGAGACAGGAAACATCAGGGGCTCCATGAGGGTCCGGGTGCCGGCGGAGAGGATGGGCACCCGGGAGCGCCTCTACGGTCAGTGTGTGTGTCTGTGTGTTAGTGTGTCTGTGTGTCTGTGTGTTGTGTATGTGCTAACCTGCCCTGTACTGTCTGTCTCAGAGTGGATCAGTGTGGATAAGGATGAGAGCGGTGGACCCAAAGGCAGGACCACCCTGCCCCCCCGCCCCGGAGGACACGACTACGTCAAGTGAGCTATCCACCCCTCCTCCCTCTCCCCCCCCCTCTCCTGCACCCTCTCCCTATGCCGCGTGCAGCCTCCGTGTCCAATGAGCGTGCTCTCAACGTGTTCTTAGCGTGTGCTGTTTCCCCCAGGCCGTCGTTGACGCGGAAACAGGTGGGGGCGGAGCTAGGGAAGGTGAGCGAAGAGGGAGAGAAGAGCGGGAAGGAGGATACTACCGCTAGGTAAACACAAACAGTTAATCGACCTTGATTATCTTATCAATGATGCCTTCGATTTTAAAATGATCCATTTGAACACCACAGAAAGTAGAATGTGTTTTAAACACGCCTCAAAAGCACCAACGTGATTGTTTGTTTGGAACGGAATGGACGTCCCTCCTCTCCGGTCTACCACACGCTCATTCTGCTGGTCTGTGTTGCAGGATGAAACAGCCGGACTCTGACGACCCGTCGTCATGTAAGAACAGCTACAACAACCCCGCCTACTACATTCTGGAGGGCGTCCCCAACCAATCAGCAGCCGCTCTGTCTCCGGAGCTTCTCCCCTCCTCCGCCTCCTCCAGTGCCAGCCAGGCGGGTAAAGCCCCTCTCCAGGCGGGTAAAGCCCCTCTCCAGGTGGGGGCCAGGACCAAGCCCCTCCCTGGCTCCTCCTCCCAGCAGCGCAGGCACACCAGCGGACAGCCCGTCAGGACCATCAGCGAGGAGGGCTCCTCGGAGGACGACGTCGGTGCCGCCGTGGGGGGCGGAGCCACGCTCAACCGGCCCCCTCCGGACTTCCCCCCTCCCCCCCTCCCCAAAGCTGCCCTGGAGACAGCAGACCCCAAACCCCGCCCGCTGTACCCAGACATGGCCGAGGTGCGAATCCCCTCAGCCAATCCTAGTCCCTCCTTTGTCCTGGGGGAGGGGTTTAGGAGGGGAGGGGCCGGGGCTCTGGATGACCAATCATGTTCGGTGCTACAGATGGCCAAGACCCTGAGTGAGAGTGAGTTCCCCCCCCAGCCTCCACGTGCCCCCTCGGCCCCCCCCCACCACCTCAGGGGTCAGGGAGCGGGGCTAGGGCTGGGGGACGCCTGTCGCACCTTCCCCCCTCGCGCCCCCCTCCCAGAGAGCATCGCTGAGGACCTGCCTGAGGAGGTAGCTTCCTGGAGTCACCACAACCTCACCCATCACCTGTTACCTCAGTGCTCTTCTCTAGTGCCTCCGTCTCATACACCTGTGTGTGCGTGTGTGTGTGTGTGTAGGCTCTGTGGGGCAGCAGCAGTTCGTCTCTGTCGGTGGGCGAGTCGTCTGTAGGGGAGTGGCTCCAGAGGCTGGGTCTGGAGAGATACGAGGAGGGACTGCTACACAACGGCTGGGACGACCTTGAGTTCCTCAGGTACACACACACGCACGCACACACACACACACACACAGTCTCTCACAGGCACACAGAAGCAGCAGACAGAGAGTGACACCCTTGTCATCCAATCCCGTTACTCCACAGTGACATCACAGAGGAGGATCTGGAGGAGGCAGGAGTCATGGACCCCGCCCACAAGAGGATCCTGCTGGAGAACCTGAGACTTCAACAGCCGCAGAAGTAACCCAGGCTAGGATGAACCAGGCCAGGCCAGGATTAACTGGGCCAAGCAGAACTGGGCTGAGACGTGCCAATCAATGCCACACTGTGCCTTCTGAGAGAATTTGCACTCCAATTTTATCTACGTTGGACAAAAAAAAGAAAAGAAAAAAAAGGTCCTTTTTATTTTGATGTATGTAAGGAATTTGTACTGGTGGTTGCCATAGTAATTGGTCTTATTTAAGAGAGAAACATTTGAGTCCCTTATCGCTGCCAGACCCTCCTGTCCAGAGAGCACACTTCACACCTCCATTGATCTTTTTGTTAATTATTCTGTTCATTTTGATTTATTTAGTTATAATTCTGAGTGCAGTTAATATTGTTTGTTAATATGGGTCAATTGTCTCTGCATGTTTAATGTCTCTCAAAGTAAAAGGGAATGGAGCAACACCAAACCAGCACTGTGAGACTGAAAACTCTCTAAAATGAAGCTGTTGACATGTTGCTTAATCGTTGTCCTGGTCCTGGTTCTGGGCCTGCCCCTCAGCCTGACCAGGTGTGTTGTTGAAAGTTAGCTGTTCAGCCAAGTCCAGTAGTACAGGGTATTTCTACCCTAACAGCTGATTTTGTTTGTTTTTAAGATGGGTGTTTAGTCTGTGGTTAATGTGTTTACCATAACTGAGTTAATAGCCTGTATTTGTAAGTCCAGCTGGAGGTCTGCCTAGGCTCTAGGGCATGGTTTTAGAAAACTTCCTAGAATGAAGCTGCATGTGCCTGATCTTAACACCAGATGGCGCTAAAGCTCTCTAAACGTCAGTGTGCGCTCACTTAGCTACTTTTTTTTTTTTTTAACCCTGAAACAAGCTTGAAACACCAACATATAAAAGGACTTTTACTTTATATTTCACCATTATTTTATGTATGTGTATTGTGTATTTTGTTCAACTGTTTCTGTACAACACATAACATCATACGTTTTCTTAGATGAGCGTTGATGAGCTGGACAGCAGCTCGTCTCAACTCCCAACCCAATGACAGGATCGGGACCATACACTACAGTGTCATGTTTCCTTAAGGAACAGGAAACTGTGTATCAGGCCAGATGTGAGGTATCCCGGGCAACTCTTTCTTTAGAGCCCTTGTCATGTCGCCTCATTGTAGTCCTCTGTCTCAGAACCTCCTGCCAGTGTAGTTGCTGTACAGAGTGTGTAGGTTTCCAGTGTAACTGTCTCTCCTATGTTGTCCAACATAGGCCCTTATTTGGCGGCGTAGTAGTCTTAACACTCAAGTAGTGTTGGCCTGTGTGCCTAACTGTCTCTATACGTTGAAGCTCTGGTTTCATGTTGTTTTTGTTGAAAGCATTTACCAGTCTGAGATTGAATGTGCGTCTGTCTGTCTGTGTGTCTGTGTGTGTGTGTGTGAGTGTGTGTGTGTACGTGTGACCTTCGCAGAACAACGCTGGAGTGTCTGTCCATCCACACACTCCACCATTTTGAGTTTAATGATTGTTTTGTGTTCTTAAGTTAATAAATGTCGACAACTTCATCTTATCAGTCTTTTTCGATAAATAAAAAGAAATTATCTAACTTAATGCTGCCTTGTTTGATTGATTGTTTGTTTCAGTGGTCAATAATGAAAGTCACACACACACACACTTTTGCTCTCACACACAAGCAGATCATGTTGAGTTCTGAGCAGTGCTTTTAAAGTGTAGATTTATTAGACAGAATATGACAGTAGTGCTATAACCTTCAGTACCTCTAACCTTCACAGGACTGCTCCAGCCCCTCCCCACAAGCTGCCTCACACACCACCATTCCAAAGCTGTAGGGGGGGACGGGGACACTACCTAATACTTATATTACTATTTACAGTATAATTTTCTTAACTCACAACATTGGATATCTATCTGTTTCAAAAGGGCTTACAGTTGTACGTGGTCACACACACACACAGTGAGGCAGCACGGGGCAGCAGTGTGAGTGTGGCACTGGATTTCGACTCGAGGATGACGACCATGGTCGTGACAGTAAGGTAAAGGGTGTCTGGTAAACTTGTCCCACGACAGTGTTCATGTGTCCGCAGCAGGGGACACTGGGACGTGTGACCTCTCTCCATCTGCTGAGTCAACCACGCCAGGGACGAGGAGGGAAGGAGGCTGTCTCACGGGTGGAACCATGTGTGTGTTCTTGATGTTTGAGCTGGGAACTGTGTGTGGGTATGTGTGTGTGTTAGAAAGAGAGAGAAAAAGAGAGGGGGGGGGGGCTGCTGTGCCAGTGAGACAGTAGCAGTAGTGTTTGGGGTTGTCACTGAGAGGGCGCGGTGAGGTGGGCCGAGTTGCGGAGGGGTCTGGGGCGGAGGGGTCTGGGGCGGAGGGGTCTGGTCTGGTCCCAGTGGTTCTAATTGGATTTGGGGGTGCCCTCTCCTGCTCCAGGGATTTGGGGGTGCCTCTGTTCAGGGCTTAGAGGAAGTTGTGCTTGCTGGTAACAGGTTTTTGTCCCCTAATTTCTGCCCTGGGAGACACTGTGTTTGTCTTCTCCCTCTGATTACAATTCTAGTCAGAGCTACTGTCACTGGGGGGCCACTAAGTGCACGACAATGTCTCCCAACTACTTTAATACTAAGTTTGTGTGTGTGTCTGGGTGTGTGTTTGTGTGTGTGTTTGTGTGTGTTTGTGTGTGTGTTTGTGTGTGTGTTTGTGTGTGTTTGTGTGTGTTTGTGTGTGTGTTTGTGTGTGTGTTTGTGTGTGTTTTTGGGGGTAGGTTCTTTTGTCTCCGTTTTGTATTTGTTGAGTGAGAATTAGGAACCTACACGCTGTTATCCCAGTCCTGTCCAGATAAACATACACACACATACAGTTTTCATTGAACAGTTGCGGATGTAATAAATTAAAGGGGTTTGGGTGGGGGTAGGGGGGCGGTGTAAATAGGGTGGTATAGATATAGGTATACTGGTCTCTGCTCGGTGTCTCTCTTTAGGATCTAGTCTCCAGAGCCAGGAGTCTGTGGAGCAGGGAAACATTGTCTGATGTCTAGAACAGGTTTGTCTTCAGTCCAGGGTTGGGTTTTCTGTGGAAGGTGGACAGCACGCCAGCGAACGGTCCAGTCATACTGTCTGCTGGCTGCCAGGCCTTCAGCAGCTCCGGAGCCTGGGAAGCGGGTTGGGCCATGCTGGGGTTAGAGGGGCCCAGACTGGGCCAGCTGGGGGGCTTGAGCCCCTGCAGAACAGGGGAGCTGGAAGTGTTAGCGTAGCCACCATTAGTAGGTGCTGGACTGGGGCTCAAGCTAGCCGGACTGCCCATGTTCCCATTGCCTGAGCCGGGCAGGGAGGCAGTGCTGTCGGGAGTTGGGCTGCAGGTGGATTCTTTTGATTCGTCGTCGTCTGAAGAAGACCTGGGCTCGCCCTTCTTTCCTCCGTTGCTGCCAGTACTCCCGTTACTACCCCCGTTGGCGTTACCGGATTTAGAGTTTGCCGCACGCTCCTGTTTACGGAACTTGGCACGCCTGTTCTGGAACCAGACCTGAGAGAACAATAACATTTCAGAATAAACTCAGAGGGGAGATGGTATGTATTCTCTAAGGAAGAGGGTGTGTGGCATTTGTAAGATTGACCCAAAATCCCTTTAAACTTTAGAATCTTTTCACACTGGTTCATCCTTTTCAAATGGTCTTTCCAGGCAATATTTTAGAGATCATATATATGGATCCATTGAAAAATAAACATACTCAATCTAAACAATCTAAAGGGAATACATTAGATCAAATGAATTTCTGCCATTTCTGCACCAAATACAGAGCAGGCAGGGGAATTGTACAGTCAATGGAACACTTCATACAATCATTAGTCTCACCTGCACCCGCGCCTCAGTCAGATCAATCTTGAGGGCCAGCTCCTCTCGAGTGTAGATGTCTGGGTAGTGAGTCTCCGCAAACACGCGCTCCAGCTCCTTCAGCTGGGAGCTGGTGAAAGTGGTCCGGATGCGCCGTTGCTTCCGTTTCTCGTTCAAACCAGACGGGTCGGAGAAGAATTTGTAGGGTACTGTGGAATCAAACAAAATAAATTAAATCAGTGAGTTTTGACCAAAAAAAGCAAGGGTATGAATACGAAGAAAAGGTGGACTGTAAGTGGTCTATTCTTGGTTGCCTCACGCAAGTAAAGACCTATTAGGATAGATTAAAAAGGTGGTCTTGAATGTATAATCAATAAATTAAGATTGTTACAATACACAATTTACCAACCATATTTGCTTCATGGCACGGTACAAACAGGAACATAATGATAGAAAATAAAATGTTTCATTTTAATACAATTTGAAATAGGCTAATGTATGCAATTAAATAAAAATAAAAACACGTTTACCAACAGAGCAATTGCCTATCTACAATTTGTTGCATTAAGCGTGTAAAATGGTCCGAATAACGGAGCGCACCCGGTGTATTAAATCGCATTTGTTATGAATGTAGCCTCATGCTTTGCCAATTACTATTGAATGAGGGAATATTATTTTGCATTTCAAGTTAACGTGGTAGCCTAATTAATTAATATAATTTAGAGGACGAATAATTGTTTGTGGATCAAGGTTATCGACAAGTTGCACAGGACTATGCTACATAACCCTAACAGTCTTCAATCAGATAACAGTAAAAGATGATGACAGAAAAGATTTTGTGTTTTGTTTAATATTTCGTATCGAATTATTAGGCAGGCTTTTATTCAAGTTAAAAGACAGGGTCTAAATCAAATTTGCCAAAAGCTGGAGAATCTTTGATGAGTGGATATAAATGTGAACGTCAAATATTATAGGCTATACATATGTTAGACGTAAATATTATAGATGCATATTTAATTGGGGATCATAACTTAGAAAAATAAGAATGTGTTATTATTAGCGACATGCAGGCACATCGGTTCAGTCCTCTCGCATGTGGTTAAAAATCAAATTATGGAATCCACGCTAAATCGTACATTTAGTGCGAACTTAATATTGGGTTAAGGTTTTGATTTATTTCAGTTTAGGTATTTAGTCGTTAAGTCTTATCGCAAAAAAGAAACTGAAATCTTATAACAAACAGTTCTTCGTAAACTTGTGTACAATTTAAAGGGCTAATAAAGCATGTCAGGCCTACATGATTCCTTTCAGAACAGTTATTTTCTTTTCACGGAATCTGTCCTCTTGCCCCTGGCCTATGCTGCAATTCATCCCCGAGGAAGCGCACCTAGTGCGCTCTTACCTGTGGAGTAGGGTGTTGGTTGATGTTCGCGCAGGGCGCCCAGCGTGCAGCTCGCGGTGCTGAGGGGCGTGCAGCCCGGGTTGGTGAAGCCAGTCCGAATCGGGTTATACTGGAACGAGCTAGCCTGGCTGCATGAACTGAAGTCCGCGTAGGCCGACGCTTCCATTGCCGCCATGCACGAGTCGTAGGAGTTCAGGTAGGAGTAATCCATTTTATACATGGAGGCGCGTAAGGCCAACTCTTGGAGCGCTGGATCCCGGTTTAAAATCAAAACTTCAACGTTCTACACTTAGAATGTTTAAACGTGGACAATACCGTAGAGACTGCGGAAAGATGTCTCTAATATCTCCAAGGAGGTATCACCGTTAGGTTTGCAGTGCAAGTCCCAGTCGCACTCTGTTTTTCAGATTTCTTGTTTTCCTTGATCCAATTTTAATAAGGCTATTTTCCTTTCTTGTTTCTGAAATATCCTCTGTCTTTTTATATGTTCATCAGTCAGTCGCTTTTGTCTTTCGTTCACGTCCACTCTGTGTCTCTCTTACTCCCGTGCTGACTCGCGCTCCGTTTGACAGCACACCGGGCAGCTCGCGCAGTGTTTATAATAAACTTGGCAGAACGCGAGACAAAAGCGAGGCGGTGGTCTCTTTCCATGACAATGCCTCGAGAGTCTATTGGGGGGCAGCTCGGATGGCCAGCCCCCTCCCACCGCTCATGCATCACCAATGCGCGTGAGGTTAACCCTCTCAGTCAGACGTCTTTATGTGAGATGCAACTCAGATATGATTTTGATTTCCGAAATTAAACGCTTTATTTGATATAGCCCATCAGTTGGAGATGTCACTTCAGCCTCAGCTTTAGTGAGGATGATTAGGATTAGGATTCGAATTGATTGAATGTGGTGACACCTCAGCCGAGTGAAGACTAGTGGTTAAAATAACGCCAGCGAAATCTGTATAGTCCAGAAATAAAATGACGCCCTATAAATTGGAAAAGTTCTTCTTGTTATAGCTACAATGCATGTAGGCATAAAAGGAATCTATACAAACAACAACACAGGACTCACACGATTCGGAAACATAATCCACCTCTTGGAGGGGAGGTTTTACAGGTTTCTGACACATCAAAGTATTCTTCATATTTAGTCATGTCTGCTCTGTAATAGCCTATTTTGTAGGGCTAGATATCAAGATAATATGCTTCCAAATAATATTCACAAAACAATATCATATCCTGCTAAATTAATTATTATTTGCCGGTAGCATTGTGTGCTGTGTGTGTGTGTGTGTGCGCGCGTGTGTGTATGGTTGCCTGTTTCCAAGTGTGCTCTTCTTAACGCTTGACCAGCACACCAGCATAATTAAAAATCAGTTTCTGATGCCAGATTACCCATGAAGACACATATTAACACACGTTTGAGATCAAGTCTAACTACAAGAAACGAAGATATGCCAAACGCAATGCATCTCCAAACGCTGATGGGCCTGGGAAGGAACCCAAAGGAGCACCTGTACTACACCAGCAGAAAATAGTAATAGCCTACAATGGTGGTACATTCGATTACTTATAGATTTACGATTTGTATGGGCTTTGTTCGATTTTTTAAAATATCTTGTTTTCAACATTTTATTTAATAAATGCCCATAGTAATTTTCGGATGATTCGTTAAAAACGGACCATTGCCCTAGAATAATGAAAAATGTAGCAGCTATCTTTCACGCCATTTACATTTATTAGTTTATCGACACCATTTTACTATAGGGCTTTATATTTCTGTAGATCTGTAACTGCATTCATATTGCTACACAAGTTGTGTCATTACTCTATGACGCATAGGCTAATTTAGGATTTTCAGAAACTATCGGGGACCTGAATTTGGATAGTTATAGGCCTAGGATGAGTTCTTTTCACCCCTCCAGATACCTGGCACCACCAGTCAGATATCTGTCGCGTTCCCGGGCTTTAACCCGGTTAGACACGGACTGCCTCGAGCGGGTGCGTCACGATGCATTTAGGTAATTCAAGATTGAATGTCTGGTGAGCCAACGGGACTCCCTTGCGCCACCGTCCCTCATCCATCACTGAGTAAATCATATGCACGCGCCAGCTATAGTCTGCACCAGAAATGTAAACGGGAAAAGTGCAGTGTCTTCCTTCACTCTCAGAGGGAAGGGAAGCTGATGCTGATGCTGACGTGACGAAGTGGCACACACACTTTAATCTGCCAACCTGCCACAGGTGGGACAGTGCAAGACCCCGCGCGTCCTATACCTGCCGTTTCAACGCCATGTCAGTCTCGATGACTTTAAATGCTGACCAGGACAGTGAGAAAAACAGGACTGGTGAGTGCGCCACGGGCCATAGATAGGCCTACCCTGTGATAGGCCTGTATGCTGGCTCAATTAGACCCTCCAGAAACATGAAACCAATCCTTGCGCATTCAAGAAATTGAAAATAATTTGAAGTAGAAAATACGTTTTCACCTAGGATAGGCAACTACAAACTCAATTGAACAGGCCCGGTATTTATACCATACGCATTGCATAAAATATGCATAAACAGCCTTAACATTAGTTTTCTAAACGTATGGCTATAGATTGAATTCGTTTGAATATTCGACACTCTTTGCTCTAACTAATATCAGACACTCTTTCAAGAAAAATAATGCAATATGCTTAAACAAAACAATGTAGGCCTATAATTCACGGGATATAAATGTTTCCTCTCATTGATTAGTATACTTAGGCCTATCTTTGTGTGTTTATCAGTGTATTCTCCTTGATTAATTAACATTTAAAAGGTTAACACAACAGCACAACTCGTATTATATAGTAAATATGCTGACTGACATCCTCTGCCGAATTCTTTGTAAATATTCTGATGACTCCGTCTGACTGACAGTCCCTCACCCCAGACCACCGCCATGTGCCGCGGGACAGATACCGGCAAGACCCCCTGTGTGGTCTTTCTTGGTTGTCCCGTCCTTTACTGGTCATCCTCCCCCTCAGTATACTCTCTGCATCCCCTCTCTCCCTCCATCCATCTATCCATCACAGCGGCAGTCTCTCCCCGCCTCATCAATCTCTCCCCACACTCCTCCTCAGTGCCCCTCTACCACTGCTTCATTAGCCCAATCTGCATTCACCAGCCATCGGTCTTCCCACCCCACACGTCTCACACAGCCCTGTACACGGTACCGGCAGAGAAACGGCCTCAGCTTTAATGGGAGGACGATCGGAAACGATTACCGTCAGAAGAACTGCAGAAACCCAAACAACAATGAATTCAATTAATCTGCAAATATGTGCACCGTTTTCGTTTTTGTGACTTATTTTATTGCATTGCAGAATCATTATTTTTATTATCATTTAAAAAAAATTACACCAGGTAAAAGGGTTAGGTTAAGAGACCCAAATTATGGCCGAGGTCTAGTAACAACCAATGGTATCAGAACAGATAACGGAATGTTCTATCATGAGAGGAAAGTGTTTGACTATTCCCAAATGCTTTATCCCCTTGTGTCACTGCAGGGTCTCGAGAAGGCTCTTCTGACCATTGTTCCATGCTTCTGTTGACTCAGACGTCATGAATGTTAAAGACCGCCGTTACTGTTTCCGTTAAATCGCCCATGAATTTAAAAGTCCAAAGTTAAACCTCTAGCGCCCATGCAGGCCCCTGCGAAGGGGCATTAGCGGGGATTAAAGACCGTGGGGAGACTAGGGTCTTTGAAGGGATTAAGTTAAAACGTTAAACTCGCGGGAGAAGGTCGCTTGCTCTTTTGGGTGACTGGCGACGCAGTGAGTTTAACTTTGGAAACAGTTTAACTTCCACAGCAAACTAACCTCTTAACCCACCAGAAGGGACCTTTACACACAACAGATGGGCCTCGACCCAAAAGGTCTGTTGTGAAGTGAGAGAAGGACAAATTGACACACCTCCATTAAACCCTGAAAAAAGAGCTTGCCCTGCTGCAAAAAATAGCATAGTCCAGGATTCTTTCCATGCTGGGGTATGCTGGTTTGGTGCTTGTTTAGCTGGGGGACCGGCATGATGAAACTGGTCCACCAGCAAGCTGTCATTATAATGCTGGTCCACCATGGTCTTGCTGGTGAAGCTGGTCCACTGATTTGGACTCCCAGGATCAGAGCTGCGACATTGTGAATTCCACAAAATTAAATGTAGATTAGCTACCACATCCAGACCTAGTCCTTGACAAAATATTGTTTTATCATTTGGTTATTATGCCGTCCACATCTCCACAACGAACGACCAAATTATCCTAATGGACAAAGGCATGTTAGGCCCACTCTAAAAAAGGCATTTTAGGATGAAAACTTGACTAGCGGTCCCGTGAGATCACACACACACACGCACACACACACACACACACACACACACACAGACACACACACACACTACACACACACCACAGCTGGAGAAGCAGGGATGGCCGCGCGCAGGAGAGCTTCTCCAAACACGCTAATTAGATCTGGAGCTCTGGCCCCGCGCTCTGAAAGCAGGCCCAGCGGCGGGGCGCGCGGAGCTGTGGAAAGTTAATTGAATTAAATTCTCTCTAAACTAATTAGACTGCAATCTGCCACGCGAGCTGTCCCTGAGCAAGGTTCGAATTAGGCAGAATGGATCTGTTCCTTTCTTTAAGAAAAAGAGGGCAGACTGGTATGTTTCGTGGTCTTTTATTCGCATTTTATGCTAATTTTCCCGAGGGACGGCGCGTGAGGTAACCGTGCGGGTTTGGCAGCTTGTGTCTGGAGAGTCTCCGGTCTATGTCTCGAGAACCATCGCGTGACACACTCACTATCCTTTTGGTCTCCTTCATGTGGCGGTTAGCTCTATTCCCCTACAACCTGGAGACGGCTTTTCCTATTAACACTCAATGTTCAATGGGAGCACTGCGAGATTCTCTCTTGCTTATCTGCTTAACTTCCCATCTCCGAGGAAGATGGGGTGGGGCATAATAACAATCTAAGGTTTGTTATTCGTAGGATGAGCTGAACTGGGGTGGGGGTAAAGGTGCATCGATCCGTGCACGGCGTTCGGGGGGAACTACGTTGTAGTGATAGTGGAGAGGAGCGGAGGGGAGGGGATGAGGGGACTAGAGGAGAACAAGGATGAAAATCCTTCGTTAAGAGCGCAGACAGATATGATAATGGAGAGCGCAGGAATCAGAGCTCTGAGTTATGCGCGCAGCGGTGCTGAGCTTTCACCGTCCGGTCATCAGAACCGCCTGATGCGGTGGGCCGCCAGCAGTTAAGGCAGATAGGTGACCACGCTCGATGAAGGTGAAGAAAAAGATTCGATTTGCTAGACTTTGCAGAAGAAGGCTTCAATGTGTAAAATATCCTCTAATGCAATGTTATCATCGAATCCTTGCCAGCACACCAAACGGTCTCCAAACAAGTACCCGGCTGTACAGTAGACACCTGCCATTACATGCGTCCGAACGTTCTACTTTGTTCTTTCACACTACACCCTCTCTCTACTCTTCCCTTCCCACTCCCTTTAAGTATTCATCACCATCTCTAGACACTTCATCCCTGCTCCCCCCTTCATCTCTTCTCCTGAACTCTCTCCCCTCCATTAGACGGGGTACCTCTGGACATTGGCGTGGAGGACGGTGGGACTGAGAGAGAAAGAAAGAGCGAGAGAGAGGAGGGTGGAGAGGGTAGGTTTCCGTTTCCCTTTAATCTAATCAGAGAAATGGCAGCAGGCAGAAATAGCCTGACGGACAGACTAAGAGGCTCTCTTTCTCTTCCTCATCATCTCCTCTTCCTCAGGGAGGGTAAACGGATATGCACACTCTCTAATACACCCTTACACGCACACAAACACACACACAGACTCACTAATACACTCTTACACACACACACACATTTACTAATACACCCTTACATTCACGCACACTCTCTCCAATACACCCTGACACACACACACACACACACACACTTTCTCTCTAATACACCTTAACACACATTCTCTTATACTCTCATACCTTAAGATATACACCAATTCTACTACACCCTTACACACACTCTCTCTCACTTTATAATACACTCTTGCAAGTATTCTCTCCTTAATACAATGTATACACACACACACTCCATAATACATCCATACACACACACACACACACACACACACACACACACACACACACACACACACACACACACACACACACACACACACACACACACACACACACACACCCTTATACACGATGCAGATGTGCTTCACATAAAAACATGTAATGCAACAGGATTTTCAAAAGAATCCATAAAAGTACATTTTTATTTAAGACTAAAAAAGAATTATTATAAGAGTAAAGGCATTTCAATTAAAGAGCAAAATTCTAAGTACAAGGATTAGTATAGCCAAAAGCGGTGGTCAACATCAACGTTTTCAGTCTGGATTTAAAAGTAATCAACGCTGGAGCAAGTCTCAAATGTTCTGGATGTTAATGACAGCTATTTGTTGCATAGTAGCTAAATGCTGCTTTTCCATGTTTTGTTTAGACTCTTGGGACAGTTAAGAGACTAATCCAAGATGACCTGAGGGCTCTAGATCATGGTCTAGGTTCATATTGTAAAAGCATTTCAGTGATGTACTATAGCCCCAAACCTTTTAGTGATTTATAGCTGAGCAGCAATATTTTGAAATCAATTCTCTGACACACCGGGAGCCAACGTAGGGATTTGGGAATTGATGTAATGTGCTCAAATCTTTTTGTCTTTGTTAGCACTCTAGCGACAGCATTCTGAACCAGATGTAGCTGCCTAGACACTTTTTTTAGGGAGACCTAAAAAGAGAAAATTGCAATAATCTAACCGGTAATAAAGGCATGCATACGTTTGTTTATCTAAGACTTGTTTGGAAATTTGTCCTCTAAGTCTTGTTATGTTTTTAAGGTGATAGTAGACTGATTTACTGACTTGATGTGGCTGTTGACATTTAGATCTGAATCCATGATAGCACAAAGATTTCTGGCATGGATTGTGGTTTTCAAAGACAAGGAGTCAAGGTGTGAGCTAAATTTCAGCCTTTCTTTTTTGGCGCCTAATCATCTTAGTTTCGTCCTTATTTAGTTGAAGTAAATTCTGACACATCCAGTCATTGACTTGTTCAATGCACTGGCACCGCAAATCTACAGGACAATGTTCATTTGGTGATAGAGCTATTTAGATTTGAGTGTATTCCGCATAACTATGGTAAGCAATGTTGTTATTTCACATAATTTGGCCTGGCAGGAGCATGTAGAGGTGCACATATACACACACACACACTCGAATACACCCGTCCACACACACTCTGACATCTGTGCTTCACCAACCATTTGCAGTTTTATTGTGATCTCTCTATATGCGTGACTGTGTTCGGGATCTGGTCTGCACCTCTCAGTGTCACCAACCATCTCTGGAGGAGGGGAGCCCTCACTGAACTGCTGCTGACAAGGTCTTTCCTTGTCTTCCTTGAGGGTTTAGGCTGGTTTAGGTGCAGTTCTATGGGCGTATGTGAAGCCCTCTGTGACAGTGTATTGCTTGTAAGGGCTCTACACATTGCATATATATTGTCTTGTTTGTGTAGGCCTATACAAATACGATTCGATTAGACTAGTTGGTGTTGTGTTATGACAGTAAGTTGAGAAGGTTGTGTGTGTGTGTTCTGACCATAGGTCCTCGGGTATGTGTGTGACATGGGGGGTCCAGCCTGGGCACAGTAAGAGGGACTGTGTCTTGTTCTCCATGCTAATCCTCCCTCTCCAGGGGACAAGTCTCCATGGTGTGCTCCTCTCTCTGGGGGAACATCTTCTACATCTCTAAGGAATCTGGGCGCCCCCCCCCCCCTCCCCCATTCCCAGTGGCCGTGTGCAGCTCACACACACGGCCCACATTCCCCTGTCACGTTGTGTCACTGGACTGACATTTGTTTTTGTGCCAGTCCCACCCAGATGCTAGTCACACACGCGCACACACACACTACATTTAGATTGACAGCAGAACACAAACCAAACAAAGACAGGAATCTGGTGATCACAGGGACTTTAATTGACATCACGGAGGTACACATGACAGATGCCTTAGGACGTGCCTCGCCAGCATGCACTACACATATTACACCTGTGTGGAACCACTGCACCAGTGTATAAATAACTTTTATGTCTCCACAATCTCAGTGTCACATAGGTTTGCCCGCAAAACACACAACACTATGGTACTGTATGTCTTCATGACTAAGGCAGTACTTAAACATTTAACATCCAATAAAAGGAAACCTTTCTCAAGGCAGTGATATTCATATCCATACACTTTTGTTTCAGTGTTCTTTCCAAGAACACACTTAAATGATCTATCTTAGATATGATTCAATATAACTCTACTACTTCTTCACAAGACATACTGTCTGTGCAATTATGGGACAACATTTTCTAACTTTGGCTATTCCTATCCTTTCCAAGCAATGAAAAACTACTATGATATAGCTCTAACTATAGCGCATGTGACTGTTGTACCCCATTTAAAGTATTTAGCAGCAGACTATTGCAGTTTCCTTATGCTGTCCCCTGACATTTACATTTAGTCATTTAGCAGACGCTCTTATCCAGAGCGACTTACAGTAAGTACAGGGACATTCCCCCGAGGCAAGTAGGGTGAAGTGCCTTGCCCAAGGACACAACGTCATCTGGCATGGCCGGGAATCGAACTGGCAACCTTCTGATTACAAGCCTGCTTCCCTAACCGCTCAGCCACCTGACTCCCCTGAGCCTTTCTGTTAGCCACCAATGCTAACGGACGAGGATATGGCTTGTAGCATGAAGCAAGGTCCTCGCTGGTATGCCTGGTTTTGTGTGTGTGTGTGTATGTGTGTGTTCGTAAAAGAGAAACAGACATGGAGAAAGGCAATGACGTGTTGGTACTGAGGCGGTTTTATTCGATATCTCCCAACAGAACCAGGATTGCCGGTCCTACCTGACTGATATGATATGACAGAATGGCAGTGGTGCTTGTGCGTTTACACGAGCTGGTGGATGAGTCATGTTTATGAGAGTGTGAGTGCCACGTGTGTGTGTTTGTGTGTGTGTTTAAATGAGTGAGTGTGTTAGTGGTCTGGGCTAAGAGGTGGACGGATGTCCAGAGTTCTGGCAGAGCTGTCCTCTCCCACTACCTCCAGGCGCAGACTGGGCACGCTCCGTTCATCCGGCCCCTCTGCGCCACCCCTGGCCTGGGATTGGACGGTCAGTCGAAGGGTGCACCCTTTGGGGAGGAGCTCCTGCTCGTAGGCAGCAGCCAATTGGTTGACCACGCGTCGCTCAACCTTGGGGGCCAATGAAAGAGCTTGGTTAGATAATCTGCATGGCAGGTCCCAGGAGCTATAAGGTTGCTTTGTCTTCCTTGGTGTCTTCAATACTCTCTTCAACACTCTTTTATATAAACGTTGTTTATTTTAGCAGCTAATTAGGTGAAATGCACACATATTTCACAGCTCTCCTGAGCCATGTGGATAGATGGACCTTTTAATAATGTTGTGGTGTGTGTGTGTACCTCGTGTTTGATAGAGCGTGCTCCGTAGTGCAGGTTATACCCCCCTGCCAACAGGTCGAGAACGGGGCGGTCCCACAGAAGAGTGATGTCATGCCTCTGTTTGGCCTATCAGGGGACAGGTGGGTGAGGGAGGGAGGGCATGGATGAGAGGGGGGCACCAGAGAGGGAGAGAAGGGTAAGGGATGAGCACGGATGAAACCAGAAAGAGATAAGACAGGGTTGAAGACAGAGAGAGATGAGGTATGTGAGGGTAAAACAAGACAAAGATGGATGACACAGCAGCACAGGTAGTGTCTAACACTGTGTCTCTCAGTGCTAAACAACAGCCTGCTCAGGCATTTCGCTACACAGCTCTCAAAGTGATCAGATAGGTCTTTAGCCCTGTGCTAACCATTTACCCAATAACACATGCACCAGTCTGAAGTTACTCACGAATACACACTCAACAACAACAACACCGAGGTTCATAATAAAGCCTGCTATTACAACCATTAATCTAATTCCGATGTGTCTCTCTCTCACACACACACACACACACATAAACACACACCCAGCAATGAGTCAGGACCCTATTGGTTCCCTGAGGCCAGTGTTAGCTGTCAGAAGCAGAACAATATTAATACTTAAATATTTATGACACACATGTTAAACACTGTAATCATATTAGAGCTGGGGCAAACACTGGGGACTATTGATCTGAAGGAGTTCTATAGTACACCATGTCAACACACACACAAACACACACACATACACACAGAGAGACAGAGAGAGAGCGAGAACGAGAGATAGGAGGAGAAAGAGGGAGAGAGCTAAAAAGTGAGAGAGAGTGTGAGAGAGTGAGAGACAGAGAGTGAGAGAGGGAAAGGGAGGTGGAAAGACAGAGTTCCAGTGTGTGTGAGGAGAGTGGTACCTTCTTGGCCCAGAAGGTGAGCTCTCCGCTAACCAGCTGCAGTAGCTCTGAGTGACAGAACGGCAGGAAGTAAACAATCTCGTTGATCCGTCCCAGAAACTCGTCCCTCCGGAAATGAGCCTGTGGAGGAACCAAATCATGTATCTATTAGGACCAGTCACTGTACATCTGTATTTTAGGGCGAATTACGTTGCATAACAATTAGTGGTGGGTGGGCTGTGATCGGGCAGAGGCTGAGAGGGAGGGCGTTACCTTCAGGATGGGGCGAATCACAGTGTCCTTAAACTGCCGTGAGATGGTAACATCATCCCCCTTCTGCACCTCGTCTACAAAAACAACAACATCATATCAACAGTGCTCGTATGTAGAGTGTTTAACTGTTGTACGAGCATATGCTGTTAGAGTATGTAGTGTTTGGACGTTTTTTGTGTGTATATGTGTGTGTGAGTGAGTGGGGTGGGGGGGGGGGGTAGTGTATGTGTGTCCTTGTGAGCATTCCGTACCGAGGTTGTCGGCAAGCTTCCTGCGGCTGAGCTCCTTGGCCTCTTGGCGCAGCTGCAAAGCATGCTGGGCGATGTCGTCACTGGCCACGTTGGAGGTCATGATGAAGATGGCGTCCTTACACTCGATCGTCTTCCCCTTACCGTCCGTCAGACGACCCTGAGAGAGAGACATGACGAGAAGGGAGAAAGAGAAAAAAAGAGAGGCAGGGAAACAGAAAGAGAAAATGAGAGAGAGAGATAGAGGGAGAGAGAGAGGGAAAGAGAGGGGGAGAGAGAGAAAGGGACACAAGTCCATACTTTAAAGGAACAACGACATCCATCCATTTTTATTCCACCCTGAAACCACCTGGTTTAGAATCAGAATCAGAGTAAGAACGGGCTTTTCTTCACCATGTAAGTTCACACCAAGTCAGGCACTTCTGTCGGGGATGGTGAAGTAATTGTGTGTTTATTCGTGTATTAAAGTGTGTATCAGTGTGTGTGTGTGTGTCTCAGTGTGTGTGTAGTCCCACCTCGTCGAACAGCTGCAGCATGATGGTCAAGACGTCAGGGTGGGCCTTGTCCACCTCGTCAAACAGGACCACGGCGTTGGGGAACGCCTTCAACTGCTTGGTCAGCTGACCTCCCTCCTCGTGGCCCACATACCCTGGGGGGGAGCCAATGAACTTAGCCACCTGGGCGGGGGGGGGGGGGGCGGGGGGAACAGAGCGAAAGACACAGGGAGTAAAAAAGAGAGCAGGCCCATAAGAGAAGGCATCTAGAACACTTATCGCTGATATCCAAAATACATTTGTTCGCAAAATGTAATATTTCGATTGTTTTCGTTAGATGTTACCTCATGCTTCTCCTGGAACTCTGACATGTCCATCCGGATGAAGCCCTAGGGACAGAGAGAGGACGGTAACGTTTGGAGATGGTCTGTGTCTCTGTGTGTTGCCTGTGTGTGTTTGGCTGTGTGTTTGGCTTTATACGAGGGTGGGATTGTGTATCTGTGTGTGTTCGGGCTCCGTATGGAGGTGTGTGTACCTTCTTGATGTCCTTATGCATGTAGCGAGCCACCTGCTTGGCCAACTCTGTCTTTCCTGTGGACAAAACACCAACCAATCAATCCTTCCTTTTATCTCCCTCTCTCCATCTCTCCAAATGTTTGGCAGTAAAACATTACCCTTATAAACATTCATATTCAAAATGGATGGTATGCATATGTATGTGTGTGAGTGTGCATAATATCTCCATCCTGAGAGAAGGGACTTGTTGCTGAATGTTTAATATTGATGTCTCCTGGCCACTGTCTGTCGCTGCAGGCAAAAGGAATATGAACACTGTCTACCTTCCATCTATCTCTCAGCCCTGTCATGGCTCAGACTCACATGCGTGCACACAAACACACACGCTTGTATTGCTATCCTTGTGGGGATTCACAGTGCAGTCCCATTCAAACTCAACAGCCTAACCTGAACCCTAACTCTAGCTCCTAACCCTAAAACGATCCCTAATTCCTAACCCCAACCCTTCGTGTCATTATAATCCCTAAAACCTCCTTGTGAGGACAGGGAACATTTCCCCCTAAGTTCCGATTTCTTTTGTAGCTCACACACACGAACAATCTCAGTCCAGTCATAGATTTCAAACACACATGCAGACACAGGCATACTGAGTATCGCCGTCATTCTCTCACATACATAAAATCCCATAGACATTTTTATTGTACAGTCATAGTATAATGGACAGTGTTAGTATAATTTACAGTGTTTGTTTACTGTACAGTCATAGTATAATGTACAGTATTTGTATACTTTACAGTGTTTGTATACTGTACAGTGTTTGTATACTGTACAGTGATAGTATACTGTACAGTGTTTGTATACTGTACAGTGTGTGTATACTGTACAGTGTTTATATACTGTACAGTGTATGTATGGGGTGAATCAGCACAGAAGGCCCAGGAGCCTACCGACCAAGGCAAGAGGAAGCTGGACTTCCTGCAACGTCCCAATGGGAGACGAACGAGAGGAGCGAGGGACAGGAGCGGGGGAGCGGGGGATGGAGGAGAGGAGTTACCTATCCCAGAAGAGCCGAGGAAGAGGAAGACGAGGGGGTGCTCTTCATCGTACCAGCCATTCTCCTTCCTCCTGATGGCTGTGGAGAGACGAAGGGATGAGAGAGAGAGACAGAGAGGGAGAGAGAGAACAAGAGAGAGAGAGAACAAGAGAGAAACAGAGAGAGAAAACAAGAGAGAGAGAGAAAGAGAAAACAAGAGAGAGAGAGAGAAGAAGGGATGAGGGGGGAGATAGTTAGCACAGTAAGTATGATAAAGGTGTCAGTGGAAAGGGGAGAGCGGGTTCACAGGCACTTTGTGGGAAAGAGAGGAGAGGGGGAGAGAAATCCAGAGAACGAGAGAGACCTCTACAATTGTATTCACCGGTCTCTCCTCCTCTCTCCTCCTCCCCCACCCTCTCCCTCAGTCTGTGGGGCCATTAGCCAGCGCTAATCACGTTAGCCTTCCCGGCGCGGCCAAGGCTAAATCAGGTTAGCATGGATCTGAGCCTCTCACACACACACGCACACACACACGCACGCACGCACACACACACAGCCTCGCTCCGGGAGGAGTGCCTATCCTACCCCACTATCACCCCAGCAACCAAAGACTCACTCTCTCTGTAACACACACACACACACACACACACACACCCACACACCCACACACACACACACACACACACACACACACACACACACACACACACACACACACACACACACACACACACACAGAGACAAAGCTAGGGAGTGGGTAGGGATCCAGCAAACTTGGTACTGGTCTCTTGCCAAACGCATAGAGACAGACATTAGAATACACTCTTCATATCTCCATATCTAACCCTGCTTGTGCATGCAGGGGAGACCAACCAGTGGGCTTTCTCAAAAATCACCCTGTTTAACCTGAAATGGCCGGGTGTGTGTGTGTGTGTCCAGCCTCTCTCTGACATTAGCATGGGAGACACATTTCATCCATCCATCTCGCGTTTTCTCGGCAACCTCGTCTGCTATCCATCTTTCAGATCCTCTCAGATCTCTCCTCCTGAAACCCAGCTACTCAGCTGGAAGCTTCTGGCAGTTTGGAGGAGAAGAAGGAGAGAGAGGAAAGCCCGGGGGAATGAACAGGTGATGGAGGAGAAGGAGAGAGGGAGGGAGAGATGCACAGAAGAGATGGGAAGATGATAGATGTAATGGGGATAGAAGGAGGAGGGATGAAGGAGGGATGAAGGGAGCGAAGGAGAGAATGATATCAGTGATTGTCATGGAGATGAATACTGACGGCTACAGGCTCCAAGATTGTCTGCCTTATTACCCTGTGTGTGTCTGTGTGTGTGTCTGTGTGTGTGTCTGTGTGGGCGTCTGTGTGGGCGTCTGTGTGGGCGTCTGTGTGGACGTCTGTGTGGACGTCTGTGTGGACGTCTGTGTGGACGTCTGTGTGGACGTCTGTGTGGGCGTCTGTATCTTTTATCTGTGTGTTTATGTGTGTGTATTTGTGTGGGTGTGTGTGTCTGTGTGTGTCTGTGTGAGTCTGTGTGTGTGTGTGTGTGTGTGTGTGTGTGAAACTCACTGGATGACGGGCTAACCTTCTGTCTCAGTGTGTGTGTTAATTTCCTGGAGCATGGGGTGTGTTTGTGTGTTGGTTGATTGAGACTGACTTTGGTAGAAGGACACACTGACGTTCCACAAAGGACACAGACCACAACAAGGCAGGCATAGAGAGAAACACACACACACACAAACACACACAGCTGGACGTATTGACCAGGTCTGGTTTGGTAGAGGACTCTAATATGATTAGAGCAGGATCATTCTCTTCAATAACTCTTAGCCCTAAGAGCTAAACCAGGATCAATCTACCCTTCCTGTGTGCAAGTGTGTGTGTGTGTGAGAGTAGCATTGCTCATAGCTGAAGGCTAGTCATCAGTCACTCACAATCTAGGAAGAACCATCATACTGTATCAAAACTTCACAATCTTCAATATTTCTTTAAAAAAAAACACCTTTTTGCTTTCTTCTCCAATGTATCTCTCTCTCTCTGTTAATACTAGCCTTTCTCTATTTTAGCTTTCTATGAACTTCTCTCTCCATCCCTCTTTTCTCTATTGTCATCTTCCTGTTATTCCCCCAGGCTTGTAAAATAGTGTGCCAGTGATAAGTATTTCCCTGTGTGTGTGTGTGTGTGTGTATGCGTGCGCGCGAGTGTGCTTGTTCCCACACTCTCTCTGATCATTCCCATCATCCTGTCTCTAGCCCTGTGTGTGTGTGTGTGTGTGTATGTGAGAGAGAGCGAGAGAGCGAGAGAGTGTCTGATATATTCACTGTATTACTTCTAAGGGATCAATAAGCTGTTCCTTTATCACAGTGGTGATGTCTCAGATTGCTTTCAGGACAATTTGCCACAGCAACAACAACCATTCATCACATCTCACTGATCCAAGGAGCCGTTAGTCTGGACTACACATCCCAGCATGCTCTCCTCCCTGCCTCCAGTCAGAGAGACTACGCATCCCACAATGCCCAGGCATCCTACACACGGTTGTGTTGCACAAGTGAAGTCATCACCAAGCTAGTGTATGTATGTAACTAGCCCAGCACCGATGGCCAAAGAGGACTGTGGTGTCTTCTCAATGCTGATGGAAGCTGACTGTGTGCATGTTCATGTTGTTCTGTGGTGTGCCATCTTTATCATGAAGCAACAATACAGAAAACCTTCTTTCTCTGTGCCCAGAACCCAACCCCAACACACACACACCTCACTGGCTCTGCGATCGATAGCCAGCCTCTATGGATGTGCAGCATCATATTAAGTATTTACTGGCCCCTGTGTTATTGTGCTGTAAGTCATCTTCCCCCGACCTCCCTCCATCTCTCCGTCTGTCTCTCCATCCACTAGCTGCAGCACCCCGTTCATCCACCCTCCGACGGTCTCACTTCCTCTCTCCTTCCCCCTCTCCACTCCACCGTCTCGCCCGCTCTCTCCTCCACTCACTCTCTCCCCTCCACCGTCGCTCTATCTCACATCACGACAACCCACGACAGAGCCATAGATCGCATCACTTCCTGTGTCATTACCCACAGGAAGACTATGACATTGGACGGAGGGAGAGGAGCAGGAGGAGAGAGGTGGAGGAAGACGGGGAGGCGGAGAGGGGGAAGGGGTGGGGAAAGGAGGGAAGAGGGGAAAGAACTGAAGGGCGGAGAGAAGGGTAGCGAACAGGAGCTGGAGACGGGGGAGGGAGATGGAAGGAGATGGAGAGATGGAGAGGAGGGGAAGGGAGGAGAGAGGTCTGGAGTACATCTCAGTAATCAGGTTAGCTGGCGGCTCAAGGCCTAGCCTCCCCAGCTGTTCAACACACACGCACGCAGGCACACACACACACACACACCACCTGTCTGCCTGACGGACAGCTCATTCATCACAATTAACCAATTACAGCCTCCGCCAGGCTGTCTGAGCCCGCCCCTTCCCCTCCCCCCCCCCCCCCCCTCACCAGAGAGAGTGAAAGGAGAGAGGTGATAGGGTACTGAAGACGGGACCAGCCAGGGAGGCAAAACTCATTTCAGACCAGAGTTTATGGAGTGTGTGTGTGTATGTGTGTGTGTGGGTGTGTGTGAGGTATGTATAAGGCAGTTTGCAGTATATTCAGGATGTGTGTGTGTGTATATACTATCATACACAAGCATGCTGTATGTATGTTAGTTGTGGAATAGTGTGGTAGTAGTGTTGTGCTTTGTATCTGTATGTGTGCATGTGTGCTTACCGAAGGCCAAAGTGTGTGTGTGTGTGTACCTGAGGCCACAGTGTGTGTGTGTGTACCTGAGGCCACAGTGTGTGTGTGTGTGTGTGTGTGTACCTGAGGCCAGGGTGCCATCTTTATCATGAAGCAACCATACAGAAAACCTTCTTTCTCTGTGCCCAGTACTTCAACCCCAACAGGGTGTGTGTGTGTGTGTGTACCTGAGGCCACAGTGTTTGTGTGTGTACCTGAGGCCACAGTGTGTGTGTGTGTACCTGAGGCCACAGTGTGTGTGTGTGTGTGTGTGTGTGTGTGTACCTGAGGCCACAGTGTGTGTGTGTGTACCTGAGGCCACAGTGTGTGTGTGTGTGTGTACCTGAGGCCACAGTGTTGATGGCTCCCTCCTGCCCGATGATGTGCTCCTTCAGCCTCTTCTCCAGAGGGAAACGCCTCCTCTCCTCCGCCTCCCTGCGTGCCTGAGCCTCCTGGAACTGAGGAGGAGGGAGGGAGGCTGGACTGGTGTGGACTGGAGGTGTGTGTGTGTGTGTGGACTGGAGGTGTGTGTGTGTGGACTGGAGGTGTGTGTGTGTGGACTGGAGGTGTGTGTGTGTGGACTGGAGGTTTGTGTATGTTGGTGGACTGGAGGTGTGTGTGTGTGATCTCAACAACTTCACTGATGTACATTCTACTGTAGGTTTTTGAAAGTTTAAATTGATTATTGTGCCTATCAATGCAGCTGTAACAGTGCAATTCCCGCTGGGAATCAGAAAAGTACTACTGTACTAACTGTCTGCCTGTACCCTTCACCTCCCAAGCACACACCATCACCTCCAGCCCGCACCCGCCCCCTCACTGATTTCCATCTCCAGTAATGCCCTCTCCTTCTCTCTCTCTCTCTTTCACTCTACTATCCTGGTCATTTCCTCTCCTCCACCCAGAAGCCATCTGCTCTCCATCTTCCCATCCTTCTTCCACTTCCACTGTGGCTCCTTTCTTCATCCATCCATCCTGTCCTCTCCCTCTGCCTCTCCCTCTGCCTCTCCCTCTGCCTCTCCCTCTGCCTCTCCCTCTGCCTCTCCCTCTGCCTCTCCCTCTCCCTCTGCCTCTCCCTTGCAGGAGAGCAGCGGACGCCTGCTCTTTATCTTGCTTAACCCTGACATCCTGTCACGAAGCTGTGTGTGCTGTGTGAGGGGGAGTGTGTATTCTGTCAGTGTGTGTGTGTGCTGTCAATGTGTGTGTGTGTGTACTGTCAATGTGCTTGTGTACCTTCAATGTGTGTGTGTGTGTGTGTGTATGCTCGGTAACGTAGAACCCCTGCATTTTGAAATGCAGGTTTAAAGCAGTTAACAATCCCTTTGTAAGGCTGTGTCAAACAATGCCCTATCCCTGTGAAGTGTTTCAGACAGGACCTGGACATCCCTGTCTGTGTGTGCTACCTTCTCCTCCCACTCCTGCAGCAGGGTGTGCAGCTCGCCCTCCTTGGCGTAGGCCCGGGGGGTGTGTCCCAGCGCGTTGGTCTGGAGGGGGTTGGCACCTGCACCGGGAGAGACAGAGGTCAGGGGTCAGGGAGGGTAACTGCAGCTAGGCAGGGGGGGGACGTACCATGGACCTTCCTGGCCCAGGGAGGGGGTCTGACCAGGGACTCGTGCTCATAACACACACTGACCCCCAGAACCCCACCCCCCCCCCTACAGACCCACAGGGGGGGTCATTACATCACACTCATGAAGAGAATACATGTGAAGCCTCAGCAGTGGGTCATTAACATGGTCTTATCTTCTATTATCTTCTGCCCACAATAGAAGCCAGTTAACAAAGTCAACGTGAGGAAGGCTTCTTCCGGAGATGACACAGCACGTGCCTGAAGAGTGTGTGTGCGTGAGTGTGTGCGTGAGTGTGTGCGTGAGTGTGTGTGTGTTATCGCAGTATGGGGTGTGGCAGAACTGTCAGTCAGAGTGGTTAGCGGTGCCTTCCACCCTGACCTGGCGCTGCACTCCAACCCTGTGTCACACACACACACTTGCATGCACACACACACATTAGTTATTGAGAACGATAAATATCCCTACATCTTGAAGGTGTGTGCATGGCCTAATACAGTATGTTGTTCCACTGTGGGTTTGTCTGCGTAGCTATAAATGTGTCTGTGTGTGTGTGTGTGAGTACGGTGGTGTGTGTGTGTGTGTAATCAATGCAGTACAAGGTATTACTCTTGCTCTAAGCTCAGCTTTAACAGTAGTCGCCACAGTGATTATTGATAAAACCCTAAATGTTGTCCCCTTCACAAACTAATCGATCCAAAAAATAAACACCCTCTAAACGCAGGAAAAGAAAAGCAATATACCAGCTGGCCACCCCCACTCACACACACACACACAAAGAGACACACTCTGACACACACTACCCCCCTCTGTTTCCATCATAATAAATAGCATCATTTAGGACTTTAATATCAGCCAACCCTCTGGGCCAGGGTACTTTATAAAGAATCAACTCTAACGACCAGTAACCCTCAAGAGACACACACACACTCTCTCTCACACACACTCTCTCACGCACAGACTTCTAAAAAAGGTAAAATTTAGGTCAAACTTAACCCCACAAATTCACATACAGATCCCCTCATTAGTACTTTAGTTATGCCTGTTAGGAACCTCCTCCCTCTCCCTCTCTCAGTGCAGCTGGTGGGACAGGGCCCCTGCTGCTCCTGTGTGTGTGTGTGTGTGCGCGCATCTGTGTGCGTGTGTGTGAGGGCCATGGTCCTGTCCAATCATTCACTGCCGAGCCAGCGGGCCCAGCTTTGGAGCCTGGGGCCTGGGTAGACCCAGTCTCCAGGCTGGGTTAGTGCTGCTGGGGCGGGGGGGAGGCCTTAGGGTGGGTCTGGACACAGTGATGGATAGAGATCAGTGTCTAAGGCCAGCTCAGGCTGCAGGAGTCAACCCAGAGCTGTGTGTCACACTAACACATGGGAAATAACCATGTACACATGCGCAAACATACACACACACACACACACATTTACTAACACACGCACACACAAGCAAACTTCTCCGCTTGACAGCTGGCATTTCTCATGTGTTTTATTATCATTTTGTTTAATGTGTAAAGAATACCCGACAGGAGGTGAGAAAGAGGGAGAGGGTCAAAGATGGACAGAATAAGAATAATGATAGAAGATGGATGGGCAGACGATTAGGAAAAGAGTGTTTTCAATAATGACCGATATGGTAAGACTGCATGTATGTACTGTATGTGTGTGTGTGTGTGTGCGCGCATGCATGTCTGATATGTCAAAAGTCAAAAGTGCTATTGGATGTGATAGCGGCGCCAAACTGAGGCGGTCTGTTCTTGTAGTCACGGTAACAACTGCCTGTCTTTAATGTGATTGGTTCAAAACAAATGCTTTGTTTTTGTGAAATATCTTACCTTTTTAATTCAAAAATGCATGTTGGGAACATTTTATTCAATTTGTTGAGTATAATTTTTTAAGCACTTACGGAGGAGTGAGAAGGAAAAGAGAGAGAGGGAGAAAGAGAGACAGACATGCAATCCATCACAACCATAAACATAAGGCAGTTATTCCTGTAACTTAATCATAAACCAAACGACCTTATGACCAGCACTGATGCAGGACTGACTGTGTGTGTGTTTGGGGGGACAAGTACTTTGTCTGGCCAAGATGTTCTTGGAAAATAATTTCTTTTTTTCTTCCATTGAAAGGTGTAACAGGTCCTGCTTATGTAAAGTCATGTGTGTAGTAGAAACAACAACTATGTGTAACAATGTAAACAAACAATGTAACGACACTGTCAAATGTAACTACAGTGTAAGAAGTATATCTCCTGTAATATGTACCAACATACCACACCAACACCCATACACACACTACACACACACACACACACACACACCCCACCTCCCGGTGTTCCCCCGGGGCAGGTTCTGTGTGGGGTCAGAGGTCAGGCTGGGCTGGCTTGGTTAAGAGCTGCTCATCTGTAGAGGAGGGGGTGGGGTGAGGCCTGAGGCTGTGAGTGTGTCTGTGCAAAGAGCTGAGTCAATGACAGGTGCAGGCAGTGTGTGTGTGTGCGTGTGTGTGCGTGTGCGTGTGTGTGTGTGTGTGTGTGTGTGTGGGTGGGTGCGTGAGTAAAGGGTCAGTTTCAAAAGTGTTTCATTACGCTATCATTCAGGGGACACAAGCATGGGTATGCATAAGTAAGCATAGGTTATGCATTATGATGATTCAACAAATGAATGATTAATAACAACGATTATTTAGGGCAAATCAGAAAAGACTAAAGTGTGGTGGGTGAATAAACCAGTTAGTAGTTACACGTGGTCCACAAATCCACTAACACCTCTGGGGGGGGTGGGGGGCATGTGAGTCATGGCTCCTCCCCTAGGTCATGTGACTCACCTGCGTCCAGCATCATGCGCACGGTGCAAGGGTCGTCGGCCAGCGTGGCGTAGTGCAGCGCCGTGCAACCACGGAAACCAGCCCTGCTGCTGAGCCGGCTGCTGAACTCGTCCTCCCTGGACACCAGGACTGGGAGGGAGGGAGGGAGGGAGGGAGGGAGAGAAGAATGAAACGCACAGTTGTATTTTGATCATTGTCAGACAGTGCTGTTCAATCACAACATAACTGGTAGCTAACTGGCAGATTTATAAAGAAAAAAGAAAAGAAAAAAAAGATGGGGCAAAACTCAAGTTTTCTGTTTTCTCCACTAACGTGAAGCAGGATTACGTGTGGAGGCAATCCAATCTGACACGCTGTCAGGGAGAAGGAAGGGCGTGATGAGACCCCAACACGCCTACCTGACCACACTCCTGCCTGCGACACCTAGAGCCCCTCCCTCTAGTCTGCGGCGCCTCCCCCTCCCCTCCCAGCCTCTCTCTCTCATCCCTCTTCCCCAACAACTTCCACTCTCATCTCTTGGCCCTGCGTCGCTTCCAGAGACCATCCTTCCCTCTATCCCCTCCATCCCCCCCCCCCCCCTCTTCCCTCTGACAGTCGGGGGGTGTGTATGGATGTCTGAGAGGGATAATCACCGCTAACCTAATAAAGCGTCGCGCAGGACCGCCTAGCCCATCCATCAGCGCGCGTCTGGGAAATGCTTCCCTGTGCAACGCCAGCCCGCCCGGACCCAAAACTGACAGCTATATAAATGTCTGCAATATACATATCCCTTATAAATATGTCTGTGTGGCCGGCGTGAGGCTGAGAGGGAGCCCACACAGCTGAGGACGACAGAACAGCCAAACAAATAAATACAGGGAGAGAGAGAAAAAAAAAAAACTATGGAAAATAATAAATAAATACATAAAAATAACGTGGAACAAATGAATCACTACCATATATGCAAATGTGGCTGCGGGTGAACACTCATAATGTCTGCTGCTAGCGGGAGGATTCATCTGTGTAATATCATGTCGACACGCACGCCATAATCTCGGGAAGCGAAATCCCTCTGTCGAAATGTAGAAACATCTCAGTTTCTATTGTGTGTGAGTTTGCGAGGGGCATGAGGGGGGGGCGCGAGTGTGTGTGTGTGTGTGTGTGTGTGTGTGTGTGTGTGGGGGGAGGGGGGGGGGAGGGGGAGGTACATAGGGTGATGGCCGTGTTGAAGTAAATACACAGACACTCCAGTTACCTTCCAGCGAGTGGATGCCCTTCTCTCGCGACGTGTCGTAAACGTTGTTGAAATCATCACCTGCGTTTGGGTCGGCGCCTGCCTCCAACAAGACCTTGATCACACTGGAACACACACACACACACACACACACACACACACAGAACATCTCAATACACACACACAGAACATCTGAATACACCCACACTTCTGAGATACAATTATGTCAACAAATTTACAACAGATCCTTCAGGTAACATTGACTGCGGTATCCTTAACCAGACCATAGTAAAACCACAGGTTAGTGTGTGTGTGTGCGCGTGTGTAAGGGGGGGTTCCGGAGAAGGGCCTGCCCAGTTTCCATGGTGACTGATGACTGCCTCCCTCTCTCTGCTCCTAGGTATTGTTAACCTCCTATGCTCCAGTGCTCTGTGTCTGCAGTCTGGAACAGTGCTACATATGTTGACTGCATGTACATATGTTGGCTGTGTGTACACTGATGGGGCAGCAACAGAGGCCATTTCCGGGCGTCGTTGGGGGTTGGTGTGTGTGTGTGTATGCGTCAGTAGTCCTTCACTGGAGCGCACCGTGTGAGAACAAATACACACTCCCTCGGCAACGCCATTCACCGTGACCCAACGGACATTCCAGGTACCGTCTCTCTGTCTACGGCACACACACACACACCCTCCCGTTTAACCCGGGATCGTGAACCGTGGCTTTGACATTGAGACAACCTGGAGATGTCATGGACATCTGAGTTCACTGTGGGCAAGGGAACCTGAATGAACCGGATAAATGTTGCCTACTTGGGACTGTCTTTCCATGTTCCACTGTGCGAGGGATGTTTATGACATGTGGGCCTATGCTTAGGACAGGAGTGTGTGTGTGTGTGTGTGATGCTTTACGGCCAGCAAGCCCCAACATCAATGTTTTCTCAGAGAACACACTTGGTGCCTCACTAACACCCGTATACTTTCTCTCACATACATTCTCTCTCACACGACTCTCTTTCTTCCAGACACACACTCGGGCTCTCTCTCTCTCCAGTCACACAAGGCTGAGCAGGGCTGAGTGAAAAGGCAGACTGGGTTGAAAGGGGTTAACTGCATCAGAAAGGTAAACAGGAATGGCTCAAGAAAGGAAGAATAGAAAGTGCAGAAGGAGGAGAGGAGGAGAGAGGGAGCGCAAATGAAAGAAAGAGGATTCGATTAGACGCATGGGTTTGTAAGACTGATCAACTCATTTAACTCGTTTATATTTTCACTAATAAAGTACAGATAAACTAGTTCACTTTATTTGGCCTGACTTTACTGAGAGGTGGATACTAATTCAAAACCAAGCCAAACAGTGTTTTGTTTAGGAACACAATGTTAAAAGAGCTACACTCTCCCATCTCTCGATTGCTGACGCCCCCTTCCCCTGTCTCTCTGTCTTCTAGCTCTGTGGCCAGCCCTACCAACCCACTCCCCCCCCTTGCTTCTCTTGTCTAACGCTGTTGTGTCTTGACCAAACAGCCCTGGGGGGGACAGGAAACAGACACTTCCGTCTCACCTGGTCAGACACTGGGGGTCCCACCCCCCCCTGGCCAGGCCAGGCAAGGCCAGACACTGGGGGTCCAGTCCAGCTGTCCACCCACATGACCTGACCTCTCAGGCCCCGGGGCATTGGGCAGAGGTGTGCTGGGGCTGGGGGCTTGGGCTGGGGGCTAGGCCACTGCAAGAGGACGAGGGTTTTGTGCTCAAATCTTCTGTGGATATTGTCAGTGAATCCCGGACATGGCTGGAAACAGATACCCCTGGCAGAGCTTCTCCTGGGCTGCTGGACCCACACGTGAAGACGGCATGTCTCTCAGCCCTCTTCCTCTTGTCTCCCTGCTGGTCCTCCTCTAACAGTCTCCCTGCTGGTCCTCCTCTAACAGTCTCCCTGCTGGTCCTCCTCTAACAGTCTCCCTGCTGGTCCTCCTCTAACAGTCTCCCTGCTCGTCCTCCTCTAGTCTCCCTGCTCGTCTTCCTCTAACAGTCTCCCTACTCGTCCTCCTCTAACAGTCTCCCTACTCGTCCTCCTCTAGACTCCCTGCTGGTCCTCCTCTAACAGTCTCCCTGCTCGTCCTCCAATGCCCCCTCCCCAATCCCAATAATCCCATTTCATTCCCACCCCAAAGATCATAATCCCACTCCACAGTTCTCCTGCTCCAGAAGCAAACCATTCTCCCTCTTTCCTTCCCAACGAGCCACTCACCCCATCATCCCTTCAACCCCCCCCCCCCCCCACCACACCACACACACACAAACACACAACGCGCCGCTCGGCTAGCCAGTCGGAATGGTCAACAGGTGTCACACTCGGCCGGGCGGTCATTGTGCACGTGAATGGTGTGAGGGAGGTGGAGCGGGAGGGGGGGGTGGGGGGGGGGGGTGGAGGTTGGTATTGTGTGTTAAGAGAGCAAACAGGGGGCTGGCCCCGGGCCCCTCCCTCGATTCAGATCACATCAAAGCTAAACAAACGCACGCAGCCATCAACCCCGCCCCTGATTCTCACACAGCCCGACCCCACGACCCCCCTGGATAAGTAACTAGGCGTAGGGGCTGGGCAGGCTGAAGGTGAGAACGACTGCCCCCCCCACCACCCAAACACACACACTCATCCCCAGAAGCAGGTCAGACATGGGGGGGGGGGGTGGTTACATCGTTTGACTAAGAAGACATAGCAATGCAAAAGGCAGGAACAGATATTTGTAATCTTTTAGTGCTGACTAGAAGGGGGCTTGCGTGGCAGCCCCCTGCGTTAAAGAGTGAGATGGAGTCTTGTGTCGCAGGCTAGCTGCTCCTGCGGGCCTCCACACACTACTGAATAATGGCAGGCACGTCTGCAACGTATTTAATAAAGACACTGTGTATAGCTCCATTTGAGTTCTTCTAGATTTCCGCATGTGTGTGTGCGCGCGTGTGTGTGAGTGTGTGTGAGAGAGAGAGAGATGTGTGTGTGAGAGAGAGAGAGATGTGTGTGTGCTGGTGCTCTGTCTTCCCTGCAGCAGTGAGAGCTCACTGGGGGTTTAGAAGACAGGATGAAACACAGACTAGTGTCACGGCTGCTCTGAGTTATAGCGCTCATAACACACACACACACACACACACACACACACACACACACACACACACACACACACACACTGTATCTGAAACCAAAACACACCCAACACTCGACACATACAACACAGGCAGCCATAATCAATATGTTACACACATCATTTTGCCATGCCAATAGAGAATTCCCTCATCGACACACACTGCACCACCACAGACCAATCTTCCTAGCAACACTCTGAGAAGGAAGGGAGGGAGGGCTGTCCTGTTACTGATACAAGACATGCTAATGCCCTTTAGGATAAACCCTCTGGAACCCAAGCCAAAATGTGTAATAGTTTAAATAATTTAATGTATATGAAATGTAATGGCTCTTACCAACCTCACATTTGGAAGAATCTCCTTAATTATTTTTGGGGTAGCAACAGAAATAAGTATCATCTTGGGTGCAGATTGTATTCAAAATAAATAAGGAACTGTATCCATGAATCATGTCTAGCAAAACTAGATTAGACATTTATGTCCAAGGGTTATGTAACTTGACAGGATATTAGAAAATGTACAAATATCAAAAGAACATATCAATAGGAGACTGTGACAGCACATAGTGGCCACTGTGAACTCATCTACAGTAAGTGCTGAGTGGGGGAAAAAAACAAAAAAAACATTGACTTCTAGAAGTGTCACACTCTCATGGTTCTGGCTGCTCATCATCGTGAGTGAAGGACGATGTAGCATCATACATACAGCATAGGGAAGTCAGCAAAGTGTTATCCAAATTGGTCAACCCAACAGGAAGTGAAGTGCAAAGATGTTTATGAGATCAGTGGGCCAGTGGGACTCAAGGAGTTAAGTGTGCGACCGTGTGTGTGACTGTGTGTCTCTGCCCAGACAGTTTGTGTCTGGAACTTTTTAGACGGACTCTGGCTCATCTCATGACAAGACATCGCCCATTGGTTCCTGCAACTCCAAATTGGATTTACCCTTGGTGCTCCCAGCCTTTACCCTCTACCTCCCAGCCTTCACCCTCCACCCTCTACCTCCCAGCCCCCCAGTCTTTACCCTCTACCTCCCAGCCTTCACCCTCTACCTCCCAGCCCCCCAGTCTTTACCCTCTACCTCCCAGCCTTCACCCTCTATCTCCCAGCCTTCACCCTCCACCCTCTACCTCCCAGCCCCCCCAGCCACGAGCCTTCACCCTCTACCTCCCAGCCTTCCCCCTTTACCTCCCAGCTCCCCTGCCTCCCCTCCCCCCACCAGCCTTTACCCAAGCTTATGGCTCTCTCTGCAGCCTGTGCACAGGGGCCCAGTGGCTAATTGAATCATGGAGTAGGAACCGGAGCACTGATGCGCTCACACACTGACCTGTGCTGCCGGTTCATGGTAGCCACCATGAGGGGCGTCCATCCCAGACGGTGGCGGTGGTTAGGCTCCACCCCTTCGCCCAGTAGCCTGGTGGGAGACAGACACACAACATGTTTATTGCATCTCTATCAGAGACAGACAGACAGACAGACAGGACAGACAGACAGAGAAGGAGAAAGAAAGCACATGACGCTTTGGATCCTATGTGTTGAAGCGACGGCCCATCTTCTCTTCATCTACGAGTGTGAGTGTGTGTGTAACTGATCCATCTGCCCCCCCCCCCCCCCCCCGGTTCCGTCGATGGATGGCGTCTACGTTTACTATAAACACTCTACCCTCGCTTTAACCTGGTCTCTCTGATACCGCCGACCCCCCCCCCGGGACACAGACTCTACTAAAGTACTTAACACATCTGTGATTGTGTCTGCTGCTGCAGTGTCACCTGCACCATCTGCCACAGATGCACAGGTAACCTTAACCAACACACACACACACACACACACACACAGCTAGTAACACACACACACGCACACACACAAGTAAGTGTTATGTGAGAGAAGGGGCCAGATGAGGCCCTGCTACCACAACAGCAGGTCAGGTGTGTGGGAGTCGCACACATTTGGATTCCTGGAAGGTCACGGTGTGAGATGTTCGACTCTCTGCAGAGTGGACGACACCGAACAGATGGTGGGTTTTTAACTCTACCACCACCCCCCACCACCACCGCCCGCCCCGGGTTCCCCTCCCGCCCTGCCCATGCCCCTCCACCCTTAGCACCCCTCTGCCCCCGCCGCGGCCCTGCGGTTGTGGGTGACTAGGTTTGGGGGGTGCTAGGAGACGGGAGGTTGTTTGAGTTTGGGCTCAGCTCGAGCCTGTGTGCTAATGAGAGAGTCACACAAAATGGAGGGAGAGAGAGGGGGGGGGGGGGGGAAACTAGAGAGAAAAGGAGCGGAAAACATCCTGAAGCGAAGGAGTGTGTTAAGTGGGTGTAGCCTTTTCCAGTGCTGCATCCCAACCTCCGCCTTTCCTGACAGACTGAGATCCCACAGAACTCTTACCCCACCTGGCGGTCAAACGTGGGAACTGTAATCAGAAGATCCATCAAGTGGCCTTCGCGGCGTAACGGATCGGATGAAAGTAATGACCTCAGCTCCACAAAGACATGACCCAAGATCCACAAGAAATCCTTGTTGTGCGAATTATACATTGACAATCGGGGGGGTCAACTTCTTCTCCAGGGCGTGTATCGACCCCCCCCAACCTGTTGTTTTTACCTCTTTTGGGGGGGTCCAAGACTGAATTAGGGGAGTCAGACCCCCCCAAACCCCCCTGTAATTCGCACCCCTTTTCCACCAGCGTAAACCTGGTGCTAGTTCAGGACTGATGCTAGTGCCTGTTCAGAGTTGATCAGATAACTAGACCCAGGATACTGTGAGAGCTACTAGTCCTGTGTGTGTGTGTGTGTGGGGGGGGGGGACTGGATGATGTGATTGGAGGAGAGGAAGAGTACCTGGACACATCCAGAGCGTTATTGGTCCTCGCTGCCTCCAGGAGGGCGTCACCTTCATGGATGAGAGAACAAGAGAACAAGAGGATATGAAACAGCAAACCTCTGTAGAAGTGAGGAGTCAAACACAACACACAAACTCAATTGCAGACAAACACACACACACACTCACACTCAAGACAGACCTTTGGAATCAGAGTCTTTTTTGAGGCAGAAGGCTACTGCTGCAGCAGACAGTACCCCCGCAGAAGCCATTCCATATCGGCTGCGTCCACTTCTCTCCCCGCCCTCTCCATTGGTCCTCTGGCCGCTCTCCACCCAGTACTGGCTGGTATTGCGTCCCCTGGAGGCCAAAGCGGCCCATGAGTTCCGACGTCCTTCCAGGTTAGATAGCCACCTGGGGGTGAGCTGGTGGTACTGCACGAATGGGTTCACGGTGGGGGCTTTCACCTCCTCACTCAAAATGCCCTTTCTGGAGACTCGAGAGGTGGAGACGATAGGATTCCGATTAGCGTCCGGTGTCTCGAGGAAGCTTTGGCTCCGTGCAGGATCAGCTGTGCTGGTCTGAAGGACACGACACGGAGACAAGCTTCGCGACCTTCGCATGAAGATTCGTGGTGGAATCGAAGACAACATGGCGATAGGCTCACCTCATTCACAGTGACCGTAAAAGGTTCAGTCCTAGTATTTCCAATAAATATTTAGTTAATTTGAACTAACTTTGGTCTATTGACCCTACCTCTCCAAGTGGACCCTCTTAACCCCGATGTGACAGGTAGCTAGGCAGCACGACAGGACAAAACAACCGCAGCGGCAGCATAGATGTCACTGGAAAGCGCAATGTTTCATGGGAACAGTAGTCTTCACGCCACAAGAGAGACGCTACTTTTTAAGATGTAGGCTACGGAACATAGGATAGGCTACCCTGTTGAAAAGGGTTCTTTACCACTGTCACGTAAACTATACTTTCGCAATATCTGTCTATCTATTAACACTGCGTTATGCAGAAGAATATTCTGTTGTAGTTATAACAGTACTTTTCTCAAGCTACGGTTTGGCCAGCAGATGTCCCCACCGCGTAGAAGTGCATACGCATACCTAACGTCATACCATAGGTTTGTGTCGTTTTTGTGATGTTTGTGAAGGATTTAGGCTACATCATCTGAAAATCTTCTCGACTAAATGTTGCCTAAAAATTAGCAAGGTAGACCAGGGGCGTCATTATCACTACATGGACATGCCCCACCCCCCTTAAATATTGAAATACAACAATTTGTTATTATATTATAGTTATTTTAGGTCAGGGAGTCAGATGGCTGAGCGGTGAGGGAATCGGGCTAGTAATCTGAAGGTTGCCAGTTCGATTCCCGGCTGTGCCAAATGACGTTGTGTCCTTGGGCAAGGCACTTCACCCTACTTGCCTCGGGGAGAATGTCCCTGTACTTACTGTAAGTCGCTCTGGATAAGAGCGTCTGCTAAATGACTAAATGTAAATGTATTTTAAAAAGCTGTCCCCCACAATTAAAAATAAATCTATGCCCCTGGACTATAGACTAATGAAATGGTCATGATTTTGGCAGGTTTGGATGGGCCTTAAGGACAGCTTGATAGGCTATTGTTGAGGGGTGAGGGTTGATGCAGTCCAGCATCATAGACCCTGGCCTATATTCAGATCTCCCAAAAGCAGCTCCCCTTGTCCTCTCCAAACAAAGTCTATTAATGGAGCCCCTTTTCACACTGGGTAGAGTAGGGCTTCTAGCCCACCACTGCTATTATAGTTGGTGGTGTGAAGGCTACTGTCTGACTCAACATTGATAAACATAGGCCTGGTTTCATTTTAGGCCTACATCATTCATTCAAAGCATGTTTAGAGCTGTAGACTAATACAATTTTTTGATGCAGTCTTTCTAATCTACAGATACATCTCCTCTGAGAGACATGGAGAAAAAGAAATTGAGAGAGAAATAAATGAATTGAAAGAACTAATTAAAAGTAGTAGGTCACTCATGTGGTAGCCGTTCAAACTCTCTCTCTCTCTCTCTCACACACACACACACACACACACACACACACACACACACACACACACACACACACACACACACACACGCACACACACACACACAAGCACACACAGCCAGAGCCATAGCTCAGTGCTCAGAGAAAATACGTCATTTTACTTTATTACCATCTCCACTTCTAAATTGAACTGATATAAAACTGTTCGCTTTCCCAGACTCATAAATATACTAGAGCACGGGCTGGATTACCATAGACAGAGGCCTGATATCAACAAGAGAAAGGAATTCAATATGTCACAAACAGGTGCAACACGTTCCAACATTATAAAGGCTTCATTGTATCACTTTCGTCTTTCCTTTCATCTGTTCTTTACTTCTTCATTTGTGCTCTGTAAAAGTATCCAGTGAGTTATGAGTGCAAGAATATAATGTATTTCAGTTGTCCTAATACAGGTATATGAGTTAAATAAGTAGGCTTCTGGACCTCATTGTGTCTAGGCCCAATTATTCTACACCTATACCAGCCGCTATGGCGACTCTGAGAACCGAGCTTGTACTGTGAGGCGGAATGATATAGGATGGGAGGTAGGAGGGTACACGTCAGCTAATGGGACCAGGCGCGTTCCCGACGGGCCCTGACACAGGGGGAGTGTGTGCGTGCTTCCATGCGTGCGTGTTAGTGCGGGCAGAGGGGGCGGTTCCACCCCAATTGCCAATCTGAATTCGGTTGTCGGTGAATACAGCGCTCTCCCTCTCCTCCCGCATCTACCCTTTCCACGCCGCATCTACAGCATAGCCTGCGACGCTGAACCTCAAACACACAGCCGCTGCGGTGATCGGCAATATACGTTCATCTTAAGAAGAGAGAGAGAGAAAGAATACCTTTCAGGTCAATCTGCTGTTTTAATATCTCTTCTGGCGATAGACACGGAAACAAACGTCTGTGAGGAAAACTGCTGTGGACTGCGCCGGACTAAAACTTCTTTGATCAGAAACCAGCTGCCAGTAATATTAAACAGTTTTGGTGTTCATAGAGGCATTTTTGGTGTCTAGAAAAATAGTCTGTTTTCCTCGGGTTTAACGAATTTGGTGTCTAAGCCTGCACGAAGCGTCGCTTGCTAAACAAGACGCATCATAAGACGCGGTTTAAAGGTCGCGTATTCGGCATGTGTAAAAAAAGCTTCTTGTGAAGAAAATTTTATTAGAGGAGTAATTCAGCCAGGGGAGGAGAGAAAGGAGACTCTTTTGTCCGCCTACCGGCTCACCCCGTCCGTCTCAGGCCCCCGGGAACCCTCTCCCAAACCTCAGGCTATACCGTTTTCTTCCTGTTGAACAGAGTTCAGCTGTGCCCGTTAACGTACGATGTCGGGTGAGGGTGTTTTGATACCAGACGATAGAGCGTTTGCCAGTTTCAAGGCGGAATGCCTGTGTGAGGAAGGCTGGGGTCTGACATACAACAAGGCGGGCACCACGGTGTGGACCCAAGTTCTGGAGTCGGAAAAATCACTACACAAAATCAAGGTGAGAATGACAGGTTCTGGCCACAGGTGACTCTGAAATATGGTCTTGGCGACTAAGGCCACGGTTCTGTGCTTGACAGGATCTACTGGGGCTTAAAACACTTTAGAAAATCACATATTTGATTGTTTGACTATGAAAACAGTAAATAATTACGTTTTCCATCCTCACATCCTACAAAGTTTAAGGCATAGAACTGGGTGTGTACGAGTTTGTGTACTTTGTCTAGAAGCCTGTGTATCCGGGTCCTGCAAACAGGTGTTGTAAGGGGGTTGTTTGACAAAGGGATAGATATATGTTCTGTGTGTGACTTTTGGGTTGTGTGTGTGCGTGTGTGTGTGTGTTGATGAGACCATGAGACCTTGTGTGACTTAACCCTTGTGCTGCCTTCGGGTCACATGACCCAAAGATTCACAACGAACCATCGTTGTGTTTACCCAATTTTACCCAATACAAAAACAAATAAATAGCATTTTCTTTTAACTTTCGCAATGTGGGGGGTCTGAGACAGCCCGACAGTTAAAAGAAAATGCTTCACTTTGTTTTTGTATGCGGTAAAGTTGTCGCAATACGACGGTGGGTCACAATGACTGATGGGTCAGAATGACCCGAAGAGAACACAAGGGTTAAGACATGTTTGTGCTTGCGAGAAACGTGTGACTCATTAGTCCCAGGTGCTGTGTGGCAGTTTTCTCATCTAGATATCCTTACTCTGCTATATTCTGCCTGTGTGTGTGCATGTGTGTGTGTGTGTGAGAGAGGGAGAGGGAGAGGGAGAGGGAGAGGGAGAGGGAGAGGGAGAGGGAGGGAGAGGGAGAGAGAGAGAGAGAGAGCAGTATGTAGCCAGACAGTTGGACTTATTTGCCTAATTCCGCAATGTATGTGTGCTTAAGGACAGTCCCTATCTTAACTGCACAAACATTCAACAATAATGTCAGGTGTGTGTGTGCACATAGCTGTGTGTCTGACAGGACCATAGCAGGACAGCTGGGCCTTTCCATAATGGCTTCCCAAACAAGCTTCAAAGATAGAAGGGTGAAATGGCACTGGCCATAGTCCCTTAAACAACACACACACACACAGCATAAACAAACCTTCACACACGCAAACATACACATAGCTCCCCCCCTCCACACACACACACACACACACACACACACATTTAGCTTCTTGTGCAGAAGTGTGTTGTGGTTTGGGGTTTTCTATTGGTGCAACCGTCTAGGAGGCATGTGTGCATGTGCGTGTTCACATGAGGCAATGTAGCCAAGGATGCTGTCCTGCTATTTATGGACAAGTAGAAAAGAATGAATGCTCTCCTAGCTGATGCATGTGAAAGGAATGCAATGCTCTCTTTGAGTCTCTCTTTCGCTTTCTTTCAATCCCCCACCCCCCCATCCAGCGGTGCAGTGGCCCTGCCGTGGTCCTACAGCATGAAAGAACAATAACACGCAAAATGCTGAGGCACTGAAAGCGAGGAGAGATGGGAAGGAAGGTTGGGGATGGGCGGAGAACAGGAAAGCATAGCAGAGAGGAGGGAGGGAGGGAGGGAGGGAGGGAGGGAGGGGGAAAGAGAAGGAGAGAGAGAGGCAGGGCGGTAGTGTGTTATCACTTTGCTGAGTGAGTTGGAACTGTGTGTCGTGTGTGTGTGTGTGGGGGCGGTTTATTTACTGGAGTTGTTTGAAAAGCTGTCAGACCAACCCCCCCACCTCCCCCATACCCACACACTGACACATAGACATACTGTAGACACACACACACATAGACATACTAGATACACACACACATAGACATACTGTAGATACACACACAGTGGAGGAGACTCCCAGGATGGGGATCTGAGGGAAGCCCTGCAGACACAGTGTTCCCCCGCTCTCATCCCTCTCTCCCACACTCCTCTCATCCCTCTCTCCCACACTCCTCTCATCCCTCTCTCCCACACTCCTCTCATCCCTCTTATCCCTCTCTCCCACACTCCTCTCATCCCTCTTATCCCTCTCTCCCACACTCCTCTCATCCCTCTTATCCCTCTCTCCCACACTCCTCTCATCCCTCTCTCCCACACTCCTCTCATCCCTCTTATCCCTCTCTCCCACACTCCTCTCATCCCTCTTATCCCTCTCTCCCACACTCCTCTCATCCCTCTCTCCCACACTCCTCTCATCCCTCTCATCCCTCTCTCCCACACTCCTCTCATCCCTCTTATCCCTCCCTCCCACACTCCTCTCATCCCTCTTATCCCTCTCTCCCACACTCCTCTCATCCCTCTTATCCCTCTCTCCCACACTCCTCTCATCCCTCTCTCCCACACTCCTCTCATCCCTCTCTCCCACACTCCTCTCATCCCACACTCCTTTCATCCCTCTCATCCCTCTATCCTACATTCCTCTCATCCATCTCTTCCATACTCCACCACCAGGACCCTGCAGATGAACAGAGACAGAGAAGGAAAGAGGAAAAGGATGGTGGAGAAAGGTGTAAACATGCGTGTGTGTGCGCGTGTGTGTGCGCGTGTGTGTGTGGGGGGTGTTGGCGGAGACGTAGAAAGTTGGGGGTTAAAGGTCAGGTCTCTCTCTTTTCTCTGTTGCCATGTCATCCTCCTCAGCCTCTCTCTGTCTGTCTCTGCCTCATCAGTCGTGGAGTGCGCTGGATTAGTTTAATAGAGTTAAAAGTTGTCCTCCCTCCTCTCCCTCCCTCTGGTTTTTCCTCTCCTGTTTCAGTCTGCCCTGCGGACACAACAGTTCCATTATTCCTCCATTGTGACTTTTATGCCTTGACGCACACACACACACACACACACACACACACACACACAGTGTCAGTGCAATCCTAGATGTAATTGAGACTATCATCATACTTCATCAGTGAATGAAGTGCGTGAACTCTCATCCCCTGTAGTCCCTTCACCCACTGGCTTTCTATCCATTATCTATCATCCCCTCACTGTCCATCTTTTATCTATCATGCCCTCACTGTCCATCTTTTATCTATCATGACCTCACTGTCCATCTTTTATCTATCATGCCCTCACTGTCCATCTTTTATCTATCATCCCCTCACTGTCCATCTTTTATCTATCATCCCCTCACTGTCCATCTTTTATTTATCATCCCCTCACAGTCCATCTTTTATCTATCATCCCCTCACTGTCCGTCTTTTATCTATCATGCCCTCACTGTCCATCTTTTATCTATCATGCCCTCACTGTCCATCTTTTATCTATCATCCCCTCACTGTCCATCTTTTATTTATCATCCCCTCACAGTCCATCTTTTATCTATCATCCCCTCACAGTCCATCTTTTATCTATCATCCCCTCACTGTCCATCTTTTATCTATCATCCCCTCACAGTCCATCTTTTATCTATCATCCCCTCACTGTCCATCTTTTATTTATCATCCCCTCACAGTCCATCTTTTATCTATCATCCCCTCACTGTCCATCTTTTATCTATCATGCCCTCACTGTCCATCTTTTATTTATCATCCCCTCACAGTCCATCTTTTATCTATCATCCCCTCACTGTCCATCTTTTATCTATCATGCCCTCACTGTCCATCTTTTATCTATCATTCCCTCACTGTCCATCTTTTATCTATCATCCCCTCACTGTCCATCTTTTATCTATCATCCCCTCACTGTCCATCTTTTATTTATCATCCCCTCACAGTCCATCTTTTATCTATCATCCCCTCACAGTCCATCTTTTATCTATCATCCCCTCACTGTCCATCTTTTATCTATCATGCCCTCACTGTCCATCTTTTATCTATCATCCCTTCACTGTCCATCTTTTATCTATCATCCCCTCACTGTCCATCTTTTATCTATCATCCCCTCACTGTCCATCTTTTATCTATCATGCCCTCACTGTCCATCTTTTATCTATCATGCCCTCACAGTCCATCTTTTATCTATCATCCCCTCACTGTCCATCTTTTATTTATCATCCCCTCACAGTCCATCTTTTATCTATCATCCCCTCACAGTCCATCTTTTATCTATCATCCCCTCACTGTCCATATTTTATCTATCATCCCCTCACAGTCCATCTTTTATCTATCATCCCCTCACTGTCCATCTTTTATCTATCATGCCCTCACTGTCCATCTTTTATCTATCATGCCCTCACTGTCCATCTTTTATCTATCATCCCCTCACTGTCCATCTTTTATCTATCATCCCCTCACAGTCCATCTTTTATCTATCATCCCCTCACAGTCCATCTTTTATCTATCATCCCCTCACTGTCCATCTTTTATCTATCATCCCCTCACAGTCCATCTTTTATCTATCATCCCCCTGTTATCTGTCCTTTATCTGTTAGGAGAGGAGGGGAGAGGAACTTTAATAGTGGTTGCTAATGGGTGTGAAATCATCTGTGACTGCAGGATAGCCTCTCTCTCCCCCCCCCCCCACTCTCTCTATTGTTGTTCCGATATCTCCCCCTGGTTGTGGTAACCGTAGAAACAGTGTTACTCTAGGGCTGCAGTGAGCTGGTGCTCTGTCTGTCTGTGTGTGTGTGTGTGTGTACATGTGTGCCCATGTGAGTGTCACCCTCAGTCCTTAGATTTAAAGCCCCCAGTACTGGCATTATTCTAGACCCAGAGTTTAACAATAAAACTGTCTCTCTCTCTCTCTCTCTCTCTCTCTCTCTCTCTCTCTCTCTCTCTCTCTCTCTCTCTCTCTCTCTCTCTCTCTCTCTCTCTCTCTCTCTCTCTCCCCCCCTCCCTCTCTCCCCCCCCCCTCTCTCTCTCTCTCTCTCTCTCTCACACACACACCCATCTAGGCTCTCTCAAACGTGCAGTAGCTGTAGTGACACGTCAGTGTATGTTTGTGGGCTTCGTAAGTGCTTGCATGTCCAGTAAATGTGTGTGTGTGTCTTTTTTTCTTCCCTAGTGTCGGATGGTGTGTAAAGATGTGTCAGCCGAGGCCATGTACGACGTTCTTCATGACATTGAGTACCGGAGAAAATGGGACGCAAATGTGATCGAGACCTTTGACATTGGGAAACTGACCGTCAACACAGACGTGGGATATTACTCATGTACGGTACACACACACACACATACACGTTAATGTTGATCATAATGGTGTTAACACAAGCACACACACTAACCGGCTCTCTCTTAGGGAAGTGTCCTAAGCCTCTTCGAAACCGTGATGTCATCACTCTAAGGTCCTGGCTACCAATGGGAGGAGATTACATCATCATGAACTACTCTGTTAAACATTCCGTGAGTAGACGCAAGCACACACACACATACACACTTACTTGTTGGGATTGAAAAAAATTGAATAATAAATAATAATAATAATAAAAAAACAACACAATACAATACCACACACACATTGACAAGGTTTGAGCGCCTGGAAGTCTGTGAATGTGTGGCCCGGCCCTGCTCTGAAACTGAACTCCTGCTCCTCGTGTCCTTGAGCGGAAAGGCACCACTCTCTGCTTCAGACACAGTCATCAGGTTCCACAGGGCACTGTGAGGGCTAGGAACAGAGCATGAGGCCTCTAGGAAGTGTGTGTGTGTACAGCTGAGTTTGGAACCAGGCCCACAATAATGATTTTTACTGCCCATAGGAGAAACAGGGTGAAAGCCTTTCTGTGAGGAGATAAAGCACTTATCAGCCAGGTCTCTCTCTCACACACTCTCTGTCTCTCTCTCTCTGTCTCTCTCTCTGTCTCTCTCTCTCTGTCTCTCTGTCTCTCTGTGTCTGTCTGTCTCTCTCTCTCTCTCTCTCTCTCTCTCTCTCTCTCTCTCACTCTCACTCTCACTCTCACACACACACAATCAGTCTCTTGCATTCTCTCTCTTGCTCGCCCTTTCTGTCATTCGCTCTCCCTGGGACAGGCTCTCTCGCACGGTACTTTCTTCCTCTCTCTGTAAGTAGGGGGACGTTTAGGGAAACGTCAAACTTCTCATGTGACCGTAAGCTCCCCCAGTGTACTTCCTCATTCCTCAGCATTAATGAGCTGCACACTCTGATGAATGTGGAGAGTGGAATGTGTACATGTGATTAAGGGTGCACTTTGAAAGGGCTTTCATTGGGGTTGTTGTTGTCAGAGAGAATGCAAGAGTAGGTGAATGCTGTGAAGGGTACTGGGAACTATAGTGGTCAAGAGGCATGCCTGTAGAAAATGTGTTTGTGTGCGCTAGAGTCCTTTCCTTCAAGGGCTCCTGATCCATGTCCACTCTGTGTGAGCGGTGCACTGCTCTGCATCATTAATCTACATGCTCCAAACACGTCGGCATGTCTCAAACCTTCAGGAACTGGCACCTTTTCATCTGGTTGAGTTCAACCAAATTCTCAGCCGTTCATGGGGGACTGCTTCTCCTTTAGTAACTGATTTTTATTTCTCGCCTAAAAATGTAACCTATACTTTTATCCAAAGCAATATTCGGGTGGGGGGGGGTTGAATCTTGATTTGCTGTCAAATATCTAGCCACCAAGCCATTAAATGTCATAAAATGACTTACTTAGACTCTTAAACTTTTCTGTCCTTCGAGAGGCCATTTGTTGTACAGGAGATGTAGACACACGTAAAAAAACACATCAAAGTAACAAAACAACAACACAACCAAACAATCTCAATATCACCTACAGCAACCATCATAAATATCATCACAGTCCAGGCAGACATTGAAGGTGCATGTCATTAACTGTATGCCAACAATTTTTATAAGAAACAAAATAAATAAATAAGTAGTATACTGCACCTCCCCTAGTGTTCTATGTGTTTCACACCCCCTAGTGTAGACCATGTATTTCCCAAGACTTCCCATGGAAATGGGTAACAATAAATAAAGAAACACTACTTGAAACACTACTTGAATTACCAATGAAAATCGGTCAAACCCTTGCCTTACTCAGAAGGAGGTGTCTGTTCTTGACAGCTATTCCACCTGTGTTTCCTGCAGAAATATCCCCCCAAAAAGGAGTTGGTACGAGCAGTATCTATTCAGACGGGCTACCTGATCCAGAGTCAAGGACCAAACCACTGCACTCTGACCTACCTGGCCCAGGTGGACCCGCGAGGTAACACACACTCATGCATGCGCACAGGCCCAGTTCACATGCATGGTTCATACTGGTTACCTTGTTTCTACAGAATGATCTGAGGACGGGGGAACATCCCTCCATCCCTCCCTCCCTCCCTCCCTCCCTCCCTCCCTCCCTCCCTCCCTCCCTCCCCTCTTCCTCTGTCACTCACTGTCAGTCTCTCTCATAAGCGCTGGTAGCTGTGTTAACCTCATTGTTGTGGTTTGGTCTGCACATTCATCTGCTGCATGTTATTGGAAATGCTAAGGCGACGGACAGCCAGTCAGCTAGCATGTACTACTTATTTATCTAGCTAAGTTATAAACCGTGGTAAAACCTGTAGTTTACTTATTGTTAACACAAAACGATGCTGATAAATTGGAGGCTCTTTTTGCAGTAGTGCTGTAAAATCCCTGTCGCTCTTTTTTTAACAAGATAACTCTAGGAGATTAACCCACCATGAAAGAATGAATTAAAATAGCTTGACGTGCTAAGTGTGAAAAGGGTCATTCAAACACCCTTACTCTACAGATGCACAAACAAGGTATAGACCAGTACACAGCTGTTACACCTGTCACAGCACTGTAGCTATGTGGGTCCACTGGACTTCAAACAGCATTCATCACAAAACCCTTTATTTGTATATCTGTAGAGTTTGGGCTGTGGTGGTCAATTGAATTTCCTTTCTTCTGCGGCTTCACAAACCATAACTTAGCACATAAAACAGTTCTTTGGTGTCACATCTTTTATCATGTTTACCGTAGCTGACCATGGTGTAAGAAACAACCCCTCTCTCTTTCTGTCTCTCTTTCTCCCTTTCTCTCTCTTTCTCTCTCTCTCTCTGTCTCTGTCTGTCTCTCTCTCTCTCTCTCTCCAGGTTCCCTTCCCAAGTGGGTTGTCAACAAGTCTTCCCAGTTTCTTGCTCCCAAAGTAAGTGCAGAATGCCTGGTCCACATTGAAGGATGTTAATAAATGCTCACACACACAAGCACGCACCCCCCCCCCCCCTCAAATATCCAGTCCTGCTCTCCAACAGTAGGTTTGAGAAGGGACCATAGGGTTCTGTATGTTTCAAGATGGGTTCTTGTAGAGAGATGACCAGAATGAAACTGGGCTTCAGTGAGGTGTGTGTGAGTTTAATGCATGAAGTGCTAATCCAGCAGTCTGCCTGTCAGAACTGGGCAGCAGCAGCACATATGTATTATTAATGTTTCCTCCCACGCTCTGCTGACCTACACCAGTGTGCGAGTGTGTGTGTGTGTGTGTGTGCACGCGAGAGCGTGCCGGTTTGTGTGCGTGTGTGTGGCAAAAATAGGTCATTTGTTCTCAAGGGAACACATCATAAAAAGGGAAGCCCTAGATGTTTTCAGTCTACAGACAGCATACATACTCAGCAACACACACACACACACACACACAGTGCTGTATACACAGATTCTATATGCTTGGGTATTGTTCAAAACTGTCAGCTGTGAGCTCATGCAAATACTTCTCTTGGTTTGAGTGTGAAGTATATTGTCCCTTATCGCGAGTGTGTGTGTGTGTGTCCACAGGCCATGAAGAAGATCAACAAGGCATGTTTGAAGTATGCCGAGTGGAAACAGAGACACAACCCTGGCTTTAAACCCTGGCTTTACCCTGAGCAGACTACACTACCCAGCATCCACCTCTCTGATCTGAGCATCCAGCATGCTGACAGCCTGGAGAACATCGACGAGAGTTCCCTCACTGAGACACACGAAAGAGACAGCGACTAACTACTGACACGCGCACACACACACACACACATTCACATCTCTCCATAGTGTCTGTTTGCCCTGTTTGTCATCTAATATGATGTGTCTGGGTCACTTTGTCCTGTGTTTACATCAGTTATGCAGATTTGTAGAGGGCAGCTTGAACACACAATCACGCACGCACACACGCACGCACACTACTTGCTGAAAAGCCAACATACCCACAGGTGTGCTGTATGATCACTGGTGATGTATGAATGTATGTAAAGTTTCAAACTGAAATACATATTCCTACAGAGGTTTTCAAAAATGCCCGTATTCCGAGTCTTTCTTTCCTTGCATGTGTGTGTGCGAGCGTGTGTGTGACAGAAGGACAGAGGGCGTGAGAGCACACAATAGTAAAATATGGTTTGCAAATGACCCGATCAGTGAACAGATTGTTCTGGTCTCATTCTGTCTTCCCCCTGTCAATCACTCAAACACACACACAAGCACATACACATACAAAACACAATCTCTGACAGACACACACCCCATTATGAGAACAGCTGTACTGACAGAGGTCAGAGGTCAAACAGCTTGCAGTGATATTGATCAACAGTCCCATCAAACCCACATGTATGCACAAGTGGTGAAACACACAACTGTGTGTGTGTGGCCTAGATCAGAATGATAATCCCCAATTGGTTGGCATGGCAACTCCCTAGTGAATTTAGCACTACTGGGAGATAGGGAGGGAGGGAGAGGGGGGGGAAGGAGAGTGCGAGAGGTAGGGAACAAGGGAGGGAGGGAGGGAGGGAAGGAGAGTGTTGATATGCCACTCTTGACATTAATTTTACCTTCCTGTTGTCTCTGTGTGGTTGAACTGAGCGCATGAGAGGGACAGTGTTCATCTGAGGGACCTTGGTGTGTAAGGGACAGTGTCTGTCGATGAGAGAGTGTGTGTGAGGAAGAGACTGTTTGACACTGTAGATACTAACTCACTAGAAACACCCCAGATATAACCCCTACCTTTACTGAGGTGCAGGGAAACCTGCCACACTCGCCACAGACACACACAGACACACTACTAGACTCTGCCTCGACTAGACTCTGCCTTTGGGCCATTTGCTCAGCCAGCTAGTCTCTGTGTGTGTCAGTGTGTGTGTGTGTGTGTGTGTCTGTGTACATTGGTGCTTGTGCCAGAGAGAATGAGTCTGTGTGTGGTGTGCGTATGTGTTTCAGAGGAGAATGTGTGTATACGTGAAAGTGTGTGTGTTTTAAACTGTATGGCTCAGTCTCATTACTGTGTCCCATCGACCTTGCACCATGGATTATTGCACAAGTCTTGTGTGATAGCATCCCTGTATGTGTGTGTGTGTGTGTGTGCAGGGAGAGGGAGACACGCATGCAGCGTAATGGCCTGTCACAGTCTGCCACCCCCACACGGAGCCAACCCATCACTATCTATGAGTCACAGTGTCTCCTCCCCTCCTCCTCCTTCCTCTATCCCTCCTCGTCATCCCCCGTCTACTCTCCTCCACCTCCACCTCCCTTCTCTACCACTCTCTCCTCCATCCACCATCTTTCCTTCCACCCCCTCCTAACGTTTCTCCTTTTTTCACCATCCGTCTACCCCCCTCCTGCACACCAACGAAGCCACAAAGTCAATCATTTATGAAGCCAATGGCTATGCTCTAGAGTTGCTCAATATTTTATAAGACGGTATAGCCTAGCCCACTGTCTGTCCCTATGACGAGTGGGAAGTCTACTGCGGAGGTGGGCCCTCTGTGGCACTTAGCTGTGTTCAGGGACGCCATCTCAACATAATGGTCGCCTATTGCCCTCTCGTGGTTCGCCTCGTAAACTACCGTAATACGTAGCCTGCAAATCCGTTTCCAGAAATGGGCAGTCCAGCTCCAGGCTAGCAATACTCGCAACAAATTTGTACTTCTGTCAACTAGGAATTGATATGGGCATAGCAAATCATCGATTCAGGCGCCCAAGTAGGCTACATAAACCACCCAGTTTGAATGAAAAATTGAATAAAAAACTGCGAGTGGAACAGCGGACATCTCGGACTTGGGTCCCCCTTCATCAAACGTCACGTGACCGCCGCGGAAGTTTTTCTGTCGATTCTTTACTTGTTGCAATGTTTTCTAGGCGTGAGAAAATGTTATCCGGTCCGCGAATTGAAAACAACCTTTCTTTGAAACAACCATACTAGAAAACGTGTGTCTTTCTTCTCAGAATAAAGGTATGTGTAGGCTATTTTATTTTATTTTAATGTGTGATGCAGCCTAAAACGCTGAACAATTTAAACAATTCGTAACTTTCTATTTTACTTTATTTTACTGTTACATTAAATTGTGGCACTTTCATTTAATTAAGTGGACAAAAGCTTCATGTATTTCTTAAATGTTTTAAGCAGGAGAAAGGTCTAGGGCAGGCTATGCAGTTTCAACCTGTTGCGTTGCTGATTGTTCTTATCGGTGGTCTGATGTAGTGGAGGCTAATCGGTAAATCAAATGTTTAGATCAAATAAATAGCTTATGTGTTTTATCGTTACAATTGCTGGCTAAAGTACGGTCAGATCCCATTTATTGATCGGTGTGTACAATTCGAGGGTTTTGTTTGTTTTCATGGGAGCTAGGACTCCGAGAATGGAATGCTGACGCGGTTGTTTATCCCGCTAGGATTCAGTATTCTTAGCGGATCTCGCGGCGATTTGGGTCTCGTTCCTCTTTCCATTTCTGGTCCCTTTTAGGTGTTTTTTTAGTTATGTCACTGGTTTGTGATGTGCAGATTCTGTTGATAGGTGTTGACACAGGATGCCCCATGCAATACATGACAGTGTGCCCTCTATAAATGTAAAAAGAGTTCCTTTATAGTATAGAAAATGTGATGCAGTACCCTATAAGGTGCCCTTACAATGGCCTAAATTGGACTGTTCCCATGCCCTTACTTCCAATGGAAAAAGGTGCTGTTATGAAGTGCCCTTTATGCTGCCCCTACATGACAGTGTCCCAAATGTTGCCCTTTCCAAAGAAGACAATTAGATTCTGTGCCCAACAGTCTCCCTTAATGTTCCCAGTAGGGCATGCTTTCCCAAAGTGAGTCTGTGACAACACAGCCACAGTCTGTCACTGTCCAAGCCCCCTCTGGATCTGTGGAGGCAGACTATGTTAATTGGAAATACTCGTAATATAATAATGATAGTCATGCTGAGCAATTTTAAATGACTGTTCTGCCAAACAACGTGTGCAGTTTGGGTCACCTTCTGATCTAAAAAGTCAGTGCTGGATCTGTGCAATAGCCTACTAGTCATTTCAGTGAATCCCCATTTAAGTCATGGTTATCTTTCCCTTTTATCTTAAAGCTCAGCATTTAGCCTATCAGTTAATAAATGTGTGTGGCAAAGTTATTTTGAAGTAATTTTTGATTTTGTTCAAGATGTGAAGACAAAAACATTATTAGCCCACATCAAGTGCAATTAACCATGGCCTTCTTCAGTGTTTTGAATTTTATCCTACAATTTTCAATTGCTGCCACGTTCTTTTTTGGGCTATTATTCTCAATCTCCTGTTGAGAATATCGGCCATAGGCTAGCCTGTCAGAACGGTTTCAGACAGCTCATCAAATTACGCTAATTATCAGTAGGCCTAAATGCATATATATATATATATATATATATATATACGCGGTTGTTTATCCCGCTAGGATTCAGTTTCTCACGCCTAGAAAAAATGCATATATATATATATATATATATATATATATATATATATATGTTAAGTAGATTTGGTAGGTCTACAATTTACGCATTTTAACGGTCGTAATGGTTTGACAAGTTGTCTCCCTTGTCATGTTAATTGCGGCAACATTGCCCTTTTTGGGGACAAAAAAAAATCAAAAAATCAATTTACGCTGCTGAAACAACACACCTGTGCTGCTTTACGCTATACTTTTTGCGACATAACTCCTCTTTTCGACGATCGCCTGATCTGGGCTGCACAGTCTAAGCTTATTGAGGTCTAGCTTGAATTAGCGTTGCCTGTTAGTGGAACGGAACGTTAGTGGAACGGCTTGAGGCTTAAGTCTAAATTGACGTTTACCCAAGTGAGATTTATTCGTGTTAGCGCGACTTGCGTTAGCGACGTTGATGGAACACCCCCCAGTAGCCTAGGCCTATGTGAAACTCGGCTCCTTGAGTGTGTGTTTTTATAATTGTTTCTGTGTGTGAGAGAGACTTTGAATTCAAAGATACAAAACTGCCAGCTAACTTCCACCACAACTGCCATTTGTGTGTGTGTGTGTGTGTGTGTGTGAGAGAGAGAGAGACATAGACAGAGAGAGCGAGAGCAGTGTGTAGAGAAAGGAGTTTCTTCAGATTACCTCCCCATCAATGGAAACCATAAATGGACATTGATTAAATGTGAACAGAGTTGAGGATGGGTCAGAGTGTTAGAGCAGTGACTCCAGCTGTAGAAACAGAGTGGGCTTTATATGGGGACCATAAATCACAGGAACAGGAAGTGCATTCACTCTGACTCATCTGTAAAGAGTCAAGAAGAGGAACAGGGATACAGAGGACTCAGTGTGTGTGTGTGTGGGGGGGGGGTTCTCCAGGTTCTAATGCTTGTTGCAGGCAAAAGAAAAGGCAGGGGGGGGGCTGTGTGTTGTGTGGAGCCAGGGTAGGGAGTGTGTATGGGGGGGCTTTGGTGAGGGTGATTGGTGAGCCATGTGCAGACTCAATCACTTGAAGACATTAGGTGCATTTGAGTTGACATAACATTAAGTAACCTACATACTTAATGGGACTGATTCTATGGTTTCATTGAAGTGTAATGGGCAAAAACAGTTTGTGAGTATAACAGAGCAAAAGTAAGGATAGGTCATATAGTAACTCTATGTAGAATTGAAACTGTGTGTTTGTGAGAAGATGCAAATGGAATTTGGACTTTTTCAGCACATATATGCCCCCCCTCCCTCTCTTTATTTCTATACCTTCTTCTCCCTCTTATGTCGTTGTGGAATTTCTTTCTCACATGGTTTTTAGAGTTTGTGCACTGGTACAGTACATTCCTTTTACTCTGCCAATCGGGCTAGTAATCAGAAGGTTTCCGGTTCGATTCCCGGCCGCGCCAAATGATGTTGTGTCCTTAGGCAAGACATTTCACCCTACTTGCCTCGGGGGAATGTCCCTGTACTTACTGTAAGTCGCTCTGGATAAGAGTGTCTGCTAAATGACTAAATGTAAAATGTAAATCCCTGAGTGTGGGTCTGTCTTTGTGTTAGTGTGCTCAGTGGGCGTTCAGTTGTGAAGTCAGGGTGTAAATGTGTGACAGGAGGATGTGCGAGTGTGGTCTGCATCAGTGTCTCATCATCAGAGCCATGATCACCATGACTCCTGCCAACAGTGTGTAGCATCGAAACAGCTTTCTGAGAGAGGGATTTTAAGTGTGTGTGTTTGAAAATGGACGTGAGATGTGAGCTCAACACCTCCCCCCCCACAGACACACACATCTATAATGTATTCCAAAGAAAGAAAGTAAATGTGTGTGTGTGTGTGTGTGTGGGGGGGGGGGGGCTGTTTGCTTGCCCAGTCCACAGAATACACCATTGTTGCAGCAACACAGGGACCCTGTTATAGCCAGTCCACTTAGGGAGAGCAAGGGAGATCTTTTTTTGTCTTCCTTCCTTCCTTCCTTCCTCACTCACCCCTGTTTCTCTCACTCTCAGTCTAACACATACAAACACATAGGCACACATACACACAGTGTGACCTGGCTTGTGTCCTCATCTCAGCACTATGGTGCAAAAACAGGCCGGAGAAGCGTTAAGTCAGCATGTGTGGGTGTTTGTCTTCCGTGAACACAGTAGGGTTTAACTAGCATTTTGGCTGTATTTTGTGAAGGGCTGTGAATTGTTCAACTGTTTCCGAGTTCCCCAATTCACTGAATCAGGAAGCACACTTGGTGAGACAGGGCGGGGGAAAGAGGATGAGCCCATGAGGGCAAGAGAAGGAGAGCTCTGTTGAAGGCTTTCTTGTACCTATGATGACATAGTTAAGGCGGCAGGCGTGTGTTGCTTAGGCGGCCGCCTTAACTGAAAAGTGCTGCGGAAAACCCTGCATGTACATGTACCTTGAAGTTTGTGTGTGTGTGTGTGTTCTGACAGTCCTGTGACTCAGCTATTTTTAGACTTTATCCACTGTGGCTATGTGTGCCTGCCCAGTGTATCAGTCCGATCCTGGCTTCTGGTCTGTGGCAGACTTGAGGAACGTTCATATGGGTGTGCTCTTGTGTCACATCCACATGTGAAATATTTGAGCTGCTTTGAGGTTAGCACCTCTCTGGTTGACGGAAAGGGTTTTCTTTTAACCTAACGTGTATTTCATTTGGAGGTACGATCACGCTTTTAAATGATACAAATGTCTGTATAAGGTTGAGGCTGGCACTAGTAACATTAAGAGAACAGGTCGTTAACCATGAACTGCAGAATGAAGTCAGACCAAACAGGGTGTGTATGTGCATATACAGTATTAAAGACATTTCAGTATAAAATAGGGATTCTATGCAGCACTTGCTGGTTCTGACCTTCATAGATAATCATCTGCTGGCTGTAACTCACTTCCTTGGTTAAGAAAAAAAGACACTTCTCAGACCGGTGTGTGTTCTCTTTGAGTGTGGTTTGTTGAAGAAGGCAGTCTCTTCTGTGGTGAGCGAGAAAAGGAAAGCAAAAGAAAAAGGGAAATATTTAGCTCTTAAAACAGTTGGGGTTGGTAAAACGGAGACCGGGGGGTTCAAAATAAGTCCTTCGTTAATAATTTGTTACACAGAACTTTATTATATTAATCAAAAATGAATCACACGCCCAACCCAAAATACACACATTTAACACCCTATACAAAATTCACACCCCATTCAAGTCCTATCTGCCAGAAACAGAAAAATAGAAATGTGTTCCCTTATCCTGAGACCTGCTTTCTTACCTGCCTGTTCCAACATCTGTTTGTCCACCTCACCTGTTGCTTCAGCTGGCTCTCACACAGCAGCATGTTGGATGCTGTCCTCCTCTCCTTCTCTTTCTTCAATGCCTAACGAATCTCTTTCTCTCCCTGACCCTGTCTTTCTGCTTGAGCAGCACTGGTTGAAGCCTGAAAATATTTCTGGGGAAATTGTGGGGTGTAGTAGTTACTGCACTACTACAGAAGTGTAGTAGTTAGCTAGCTCTACAATTTACCGGGGCTAGGTCTGAGGTCTGGACCTTTCTATGTATGTCCAGTCATTGGCAACACATTAAAGAAAAAAACTCAGAAATGTCACTCAGCCCTTGAAATCTTCAAATGACTTTGGGAACACACAAAGCCTTACATTAAGACTGGGTGGCAGTATTAGGCGTGTTTCTTTGGAAGTCCAGCCCCATAGGATGTATGACATGCTGTCTAGGAAGCCCTCCTTCCTAATAGTAGACCAGCATTGCCAACGTCTGAGTATTTCTATCTGTTGAGGGCCACAGGAGCTCTTAAAGCGCTACTCACTCCACTGTCCTCTCGACTGTCGGCATGAATCAGCCTTCAGAGGTCTTCATGTCTCAATGCCTAACCCTAACCATCATCCCTCCTTCTCTCCCCCGCAGGTGTTGAATTGTTATCGGAGGTCTTCGTTTGGCTCCAGTTAGACGTAATACACACAAACGCAGGCCGACGGGAGATGTCTAACTCGGAGGCGTGTGTGTCTGTGCGGGAGTGGCTGTCTGTGTTGCGGTTGGAGCAGTATTACCAGGCCTTCCAGGTGGCGGGCCTGCTAACATTCAAGGACTGCTCTGCCCTGACCCCTGACCTTTTGGAGAGGATGGACATCACGCTGCCCGGGCACCAGAGACGCATACTTGCTAGCCTTAACAAAACACTCCACACTCCCCCTGACACACACACTCCGCAAAGGCAGACACACACTCACGCCCCCCCCGAGAGGGATCTCCACGCCGTTCCTGGGGAAGAGGGAGATCATGGAGAGAAAGAGAGACCAGCAGCCTCCAGAAACCAGCCCAGCCCCAAGGCCAGAGAGAGAATAGTACCTGCACCTAGACAAAGGCATGGGAGAGACAAACCGGTTCCCAAAGAGAGACCAGTGTCAAGAACAAGAGAGCAAGAGAGGGATGGAGACAGAGAGAGACAGGGGTGCAGAGCGGAGACGAGTGGAGAGTTGAAGAAGCCTGTCCCTAAGGAGAGGACTAAGGATCACTCTGTTCATGTGGACCCTAACTCCCCCAACGCGCACCCTCCCCTCCCAGATGGCCCCCAGGACCCCCCCCTGCCCCCCATCCCACCACGAAGCACCCCTAACTGCCCCCCTCAACGCTTCACCCCGACCCCTACCCCCACGCCCCCCTCACCTCAACTCAGTAGCATTCCTGCCTCAATAGCCCTCCCAACCCGCACTCTCTTGCATCCTTCGCCTGACACCCCCTCCCTCCAAACGCGCCCAAACTCTCTGGCCCTGTTCCTTCCCCCCCCCCAGCCAAAACAGAGGGGTAAGGGGAGGAGAAAATCCCCCCCCATTTCCCCCTCAGCCTCCACCTCCTCCTCGTCCTCCCTCATCTCCTCGTCCTCGTCCTCCTTCTCCTCTTCCTCTCTGGAGCAGTCTGAGGACAGGGGAGCTCCACCCCTCCCTCCCAAAAGCTCTGCTGCAGGGGCGGGCCCAAATGGACCACCACCAATCCCACGCCGGACCCCAGTCCGGCCCAATGAAAGCACACCTCAAAGGTAAGAGGGTGTCACCTTGCAGAATCTCATTGGTTCTCTCTGGTCTTAGTTCTACGGCAGCATGTGAGGTGAATTTTTGAGAAATGTATTTCTATTTGGAGGATAACCCCTTGAGATGCAGCATCTCGTTTTCAAGTGTGTTGACTCTGAGTGTGTGTAGGTTTACGTGAGGTTTGCTACAGGAAATGCAGTGCCACAGCCCCAGACCTTGTGTTCATCTTCAGTAAACATCGCCCTCTAGTGGAAAGAACGAGGAAGGTTACAATGGCCCCATAGTGGTGCTTTGAGATACATTAACTTCTGCGTCAACAAAGTACACATTGAGACTGCTGATATGATGCAGCAGTATTTTGTGTTTACCAAACCATTCAAATGTTCAACTGGGGTTTCACCATTTTGTTTCCGCTTCCTTTTACCAAGTGTGTGTGTGTGTGTGTGTGTGTGTGTGTGTGTGTGTGTGTGTGTGTGTGTGTGTGTGTGTGTGTGTGTGTGTGTGTGGGTGTGTGTGGGTGTGTGTGTGTGTGTGTGTGTGTGTGTGTGTGTGTGTGTGTGTGTGTGTGTGTGTGGGTGTGTGTGGGTGTGTGTGGGTGTGTGTGGGGGGGGGGAAGCTCTTTCTCTGTCACTCTCTCTCTCTCATGTTTAAAGCAAGAGTGAGGAAGTGGAAACAAAAGTAGATGCGTAGAGGAACCCATTGGCCCCTTCACCCCCCAACACTCTCCCTGCAGTCACCCTATAGACCCCACCATGATCCCTCTGGGTCACACTGGTGCCAGAGAGAGCAAGGAAGGAGAACTGTGACAAGGGAGAGAGCCATCACACGCAGGCGTGTGCAGGAGCATGCTGACACAGTAGCACAGACGCACGTCAGTCCAACTGCTCCTCACTTCCTCCTCTCTGCCCCTCGGTTGTCTCCGCCCCTCCCGAGGCCAGCGGTCGTTTGTTCTGTTGGCACGCTGCCTGCCTGTGTGTGTGTTTTTGTGTTAGAGGTGCCAGGATAGCTGAGATTCAAATCTGTTCGTCAAGTTTGTGTCCGTCCGTCCGTCTCACCCTCGACCGTTCTCTTTCCTCTCTCTTTCTCAATGTGATGTTTTGATGCTCGGCTGGCGTTGAAAAGCAGGAAGGTAACTTTGCAGCGGTTTTCAGAACAGGAAGGTACTTTTTTCTCTTCAAATATGTGATTTGCTGTTCCTTCTTGGCTACCAGCTGAGACCGTTGTGCAGACTGCGAGGTGAATGTTTGGGCTTTGTCAGTGATTGTGTCGTTGGCGATGTTTGTGACGGCAGGGGTTGTGACGTGAGGGCCTACTTTGTTAGCTGTTGGCGCAAGCTCCGTCCTTGAGCTATAGATAACCCACTCAATAGCCTGTTGGCCACAGCAACTTAACTGAGTATGTGGAGGTAGGCATGTTTTAATGTCCTCTATGGTACTCTCATTACCCCTCCCCCCCGTGTGTGTGTGTGTGTGTGTGTAATGGTGAGGGAAGGAAGGGGTCATTGTTTCTCCAGTGCTGTGGGTAGGAAAGGAAGAGGGGTGTTTCAGTTTAGATTTCCCGGCTCCCTCTCTTTGTGAGTAAGAGGAAGTGGATGAGAGCTCACCATGGCTGAACCGTAACCCTCTTAAGCATCGTTTTCCAGTACCAACGTTTCTCAATCAGTGTCTCACGAGTCCAGTCAAGGTTTTTACAAGAAGTGTGTGGTGCTGCTTCGTGAGGCAGCCTGAGCCCCACATCGGCTGCCTCGGGCACTACAGACTGCCCTGACTCAGCCCAGGAGATGATTAGAGTTTCTTACATCAGTGATGCGTTGTAGTGTCAGTGTGTCAAGTGTGTTCATTAGTAAGCGTGTTTTGACTAACTGTCGCAGTGCTGAATAGTATCTGTCCACTGTAAGAATGCGCAGGGGGCATTTCACAATACTGGAGACTACTGAAGCTAAAACAGTGTGTGTATGCTGGGAACTTCTGGTCCTCTTATCCAGGCCTTGGAGCGGTGCCAGGGTGGACGGTGATACTAATATGAGTAAATGTCCCCCTTGGCACTACTCCATACACATCAACACACACAGAGACCAAGTATGATGTCACACCTGGAACTCAACCAGACTCCTGGAGCCCATCTCCCCTCAGGGGGAGACATGAGCGTGAACTGAACCCAGAAAAACCAGGTGGACATAGTATCATACCATACCTGCCGCAGGTGTCATTTCAACTTCATACAGTGCACATTTTGGATTATTATTTTGCCACACACACACACACACACACACACACACACACACACACACACACACACAGTCAGATTCCTGGAATTGATAAAGAACTTTTGGAAATTCTCTTGCAACATTTGATCAAGGTTAACACTGACTTTGGGGAATGTGGTACTGTATGCCAGGATTGTTAGTATAGTGGTATGTGCGTGCGTGTGTGTGTGTGAGTGAGAATGACAGAGAGAAGTGGAGGTATTCTGTTGGTATGCTGTGATAAGAGTCATTGCATCTCGGTCCCTTAAGGCAAGCTGAGGCACGCTGGCCCAAGAGAGCCTGGGAATAGAACGGCAGGAGTTCTTTTCAAGAAGCTTCTTTCCTACTCTCAGGGTAGGACTCTGGGGGGGGGGAACTTGGGAATAGAACTCTCGGAGTGGCAGTTGGATTCAAACATGTTCCTCTCCAGGGTTTCGTCATGGTAACAGCACTCAGTGGCTGGAACTGCGGGACTGGTGTTCGTTAGCGAAGGCTCGCTGCCACGATAGCTCGCTGTAGTAGGAGGGCTTGAAGAGATGAGCTGACCGGAGGGGAGAGAGAAGAATAAGACAGAGAATGGATGGACTCCGCAGGCTGCTCAGTTTTTTCCACGGCCCCTCGAGCTGCTCAGCCAGCGTCGACTCCCTCCCTCTCTCCCCCCCCCCTCCTTCACCCCCCTCTCCGTGTCCCTCTGTTTTCAGCGACTCTCCTGTCGGTGAGACGCCTGAGGGCCCCACGCCGCGCGTTCCGCCCCGCAGCAAGACGCCGTGCGCGGCAGACAGCGCGCCACTCCACGCCCGGGCTGCGTCGCCGTTGGACGTCCAGTCGGCTCTGCCAGTGAGAAGAGTCCCTGAGCCGTCCACCCCTGAGATCAGTGAGTAGAGGGCGTGACGGGGGGATGTTTTTACAGTCTGCACGGCAGGAAACATAAACGTTTCTACTGCTACAAATGTCCGGGCTAGTCTGTCACTTGTTACTCATTTAGCTGCAGGTCAACAGAGTGCCTGTTCCTATGCCCCTCTGGAGGTCGCTTTCCATCAAAGCGTCTGCTAAGCTAAATGACAGTATCAAATGAACACATCATTCGTCGAATATGAAGCTTTACAAGGAACTTGATTCACATGATTCGAATACGAAAAGACGCATGGCTTTCATGCAGCTTTCCTGTTCAAATCAGCTGGTCCCGATCCATTCTTTTGAAATGGATTGTTTTGAATCCACAAAAGACTAAATAGGAGCGGAGAGCAGCCATGCAGTGATCGTAACAGTGTTGTTACTTTTTGTCGGTGAACTCGTTCTGTGGTGACGGCACTCCAGGGTTTCTCTGTTAGTGGAACTAGTTCTGTTCTTCCCACAATGCTGCTCAACCTGTCCTGAGGAACGAAGCTGCAAACCTTCCTTCTTACCTCCCCCTTTTTTCCTCACTTCCCCCTCTCCTTGTTTTCCCTCCCTCCCTCCCTCTCTCTCCCTCGTTCCCTTCCTGACCCACCCCTCCCCTTCTCAGGATCAGAATCAATTGACAGCTCTGAATACTATGAAGATGTAGATCCTGGATACGTACCCCAGTCTGTCAACATAGTGAGCAGGGTAAGTGTGTGTGTGTGTGCGTGTGTGTGAATGCGTAACAGTCTAGAGGGCAAGACCCATGTCTGAATGATGACACTAGTCAAGTCAGTTCATTTATAGAGCACATTTAAAAACGGCCAATGCCGACCAAAGTGCTGTACAACATCATCAAATAAATCATCACTAGGTTACTGTAAGATGATACATTGGTACACCTTGGTGACTGACAGCTAAGTCATCCAATAGGAAATGTTCCTGCCGGTGCCTGGACAAGGGAAGGGGCGGTACAACTCCCTCTGCAGTGATGATGAGCAACTAGATTACGACAATGAGCCGATCACAAACAAGTGAGTCACCTCTGACCATCTGAAACTCAAGGGTCCTTCCTGTACAAAAGAACACACACACACACACACACAGATCCAGGGTTAACTGTGGTACACACGGTCTGTTCTCTGTGCTCCAGTCGTAACTCGTGGGTAGACTACGGCATCAGCACCCTTCAGGGGAGTGTCTACCTGCCCAGCAATGGATGCCTGGCCCCGCCCCCTCAGGAAGCCCCCGCCCACCTAAGTGTCATCAAGATGGGTTGGCTGGACAAGAACCCACCGCAGGGGTATGTAGTACACACACACACACACACACAGACGTGGATATGAAGATACAGTACAAGCATACACAACCACCCACGCATACAGTATTTAAAGCTACCCCCCCCCCACACACACACATGCCCCCCTTTCATCTTCTGCTTTCCTGTAGGTCTCTCTACTACCAGAGACGTTGGGTGAAACTGGATGTGGATCACCTCAGATACTTTGATAATGACAAGGTACAGTGACTCTGGGTTCACGGTTGGTTGGCCATGCAGTCTGTCTGAGGAGGAGTGTCTTTGTGTGAGTGCATGTGTGGGTTCTGCGCTTGTTGCCGGATGGGAGTCTGGACTGCTGGCATGCTGTTTGTTAGTTACTCTTCTTGTCTGAGTGTCCTGCTGGTGTTGCAGGAAGTGTACTCCAAGAGGATCATCTCCACCTCTGCCATCACAGGGGTCACCAACGTGGGCGAGCTCAAGTTTGAGGTGGTCACGCACAACCGCAACTTTCTCTTCAGGGCAGAGACGGAGTGTGAGTCTCATCTAGAGCCTGTGCGCGTGTGTGTATGTGTGTGTGCATGTATGGGTGTGTGTATGTGTGCATGTCTCCCATCAGTGGGACTTCCTCCCACACTGGGATTCGAACTCGGGTCCACTGGCACTACACACGACAACACACCCTCTGACTGCACACACTGAATCAGCTAGTTTTTATTTATTCACTGATTTATATGTGCTCATCAAATGTGTCCAAAAGTAAATCATGACTCATTGGACTCTGTGTGTTTATCAAGTGGAGAGGAAGGAGTGGGTGTCAGTGTTGCAGGACTGTGTCCGGGGTCGCCAGACCAGCTCTTGCTCCACCCCTGCTTCACCTTTGACCCCTGAGCAGCAAGGCTACCTGGAGTTGAGAGGACTTCGCTCCAAACTCTACACGGTGGTGTCTGGGGAGAAGGTCTTCCTTTACAAGAACATGGAGGTGTGTGCTTGTGTGTGTGTGTCTGTGTGTGTCTGTGTGTAGTCCCTCTCTAAGTGCTGTACCGTGTCTCCAGGACTACCGTCTAGGTGTTGGCATCAGCTCCATTGAGATGAACGTAGGAAACGTCAAAGAAACAGACCGTCGCAGCTTTGACCTTACCACACCCTATCGCATATTCAGGTACACACGCACACACACGCACACATATGCGTACATATATCTGGTCCCTTTTTGAAGATAAGGCGGAGTGTGCTCGGCTGGAACGAATGAGTGCGTTAAAGAGGGAGATATGGAGAGCGAGAAAGAACAAGAGAAAGAGAGAGGGGGGGGGGGGGTGACGGAGGGACTGAGGTAGAAGATGTGTTGAAAGACTGCATGGTGTGTCATAATTGAGAAGAGGAAGGGACTGTAATACGAGGGTCTGATTCAAACTGCTCGGTGGCCAGACTTGTGAGTGTGATGAGTGTGTGATGTGTGTGTGTGAGTGTGTGCGTATGAGTGACTGTTTCAGACAAGCCACATCCCTTAGCTCAGAGAACCACAGTTATGTTTATTTCCACATCCAGTGTGATTAGCCAGCCGTCACAGCTTGATGTCGCTGCTCAAGGTGCGCCGTGTGTGTCTGTGCGTGTGCAGCTTCATCGCCGAGTCGGAGCAGCTGAAGGACCAATGGGTGGAGGCCATGCGGGACTCCATTGGAGAGGCGCTGTCCAATAGCGAGGTGGCTGAGCAGATCTGGGCGGAGCCTAGCAACGGTTACTGTGCCGACTGCGGAGCCACCAAACCTGAGTGGGCGTCCATCAACCTGTGTGTGGTGGTCTGTAAACGCTGTGCAGGTATGTGTGTGTGTGTGTGTGTTGTGACAACCACAGAGAGTCTAGGGGTTGAGACACCCACACATTTAGGAGAATCGGAGACAGGAAGATGTTTTAAGCCCTTGACGGAAGTTTTAATTAACATGAAATAACAAAGGGGGGGGGGGGGACAAAGGTTTTGTTTAGAAGCAGTGCAAAATTGTTGACTGTTGTCGTGTGTGTGTTGGTGTGTGTGTCTTTGCGTGTGTGTTGCAGGAGAGCACCGAGGGTTAGGCCCCAGCATCTCCAAGGTCCGCAGTCTGAAGATGGACAGGAAGGTGTGGACAGAGGAGCTCATACAGGTCTGCCCACTTCTCTCTTACACCGCACACCATTGGTCGGTCAGTCATGCAGTTAGCTCTTGGATTGGTTGTTCACCTCTGTCCCGCCTACCGATGGGAAGCTCATATGACTAGACCCCCCCCCCCCACACACACACCTCAAGCCCTCAGCCCCTACACCCTCTCTGTCTCCAGGTGTTCCTGTTGCTAGGTAACGAGCGTGTCAACGGGTTCTGGGCGGCGAACGTCCCGCCCAGCGAGGCCCTGAGCCCGTCCAGCTGCACCGAGGAACGCCACCGCTTCATCGGCAACAAGTACCGCCACGGAAAGTACCGGAAGTACCACCCCCTCTATGGCAACCAGAGAGAGCTCAACAACGTAAGAACAAGCCTTGTTTCTAACCATCACCCAGGGACCTTTTAAGTTGTGCTGAAGGTCAGTGGCATAGTGGGTGGTCACCCAAGCCTGACAGGACCCCTCGGAACGAGAAATGCTTTGAAATTGGGATCCTAGGCTATGGAGTAGAATACATCAAAATAATACTTTTCTCATGTATTGTATTTGAAGAATACCCCGAGTAGACAAAAAAACACACAAAAACATAATTTGGCATCATAAATACAAACTGAGATTTGTATTTGTATTTATTTTTTACAAAAGAAACCTCTCAAATACAGTACCAGTCAAAAGTTTGGACACATTTTCCCATGTGTCCAAACTTTTGACTGGTACTGTATGTTTCGAGAATCATCTTTAATTAGATCTGTAATTCTTAAGCAATACTTGCATGTTATGAAATGTTTTGTCGTAAATAATGAGATAAACTACATTTCACATGCTCGTTGCGCAGAACTGGAATTCTGAGTTCCAATAACAAAGTTACAATTACCACACCTGAAGGTTTCTTTCGGGATTTGCCTTCATTGTCGTATTGCAGTCAAGGATGAATATTATGATTTTTGGGGCGTTCCGCAGACTATTTATCGGCAACTATGGGTGTTCAAAGGGGGAGACTAGACACGTGCTCAAGTTTTTGTGTGGGAGAATTTTCGTAGTTTATCCTTACGCCATTTTTTTACGTGAATCCTCGTGAATCCCCCTCACGGTTTTTTGAAATGTGGCCCCTGGGCTGTCAGTACTTAGCTGTGACTGTCTGGGAACACATGACCTATGTCTAGTCTGTGAAATACACCGTCAATGATTCAACCAGACCCAGGCTTGACCAGGTGTAAAGGTGGTGAATAGTCTGGTCGTCAAATGCAAGTGCTCTACAATGACTTGATATCCCTTATCACTGTTATAAAGAGTATATATGACTGGTCATGCCCTCCCCCACACACACACTATGAGGAGTGTGTGACTGTGCTGAATGCCCCACTGTTTGGACCAGAGCTGGGTCACTCTCTTAAACCACTTACCAGAAACAATGCTGACTGCACAGACGGCGCTGTGTATACAAGCTTGTTGTGTGTGTGGGTGTGTGTGTCTGTTTGAATCACATTTACCACCTGACTTTGAGTGATTCTATTTTCCTTCCCTAAGTGGTTTAGCTCAACAGATGTTCTCTCCCAGTCTGTGTTTTCTACGTGTGTGTGTGTGTGTGTGTATTAGTCATCTGTGTGAGAAGTGCAGCAGGGATTTCAACTGAAAAAATACAGGAAGTTCACCCTCTCTCTGTGTACCCGGAAATACACAGCATGTTCACAAACACGCACATGCGCGCACACACACACATCACAAGTTGGACTAAATGTGGCCTTTGTTTTTGTGCTTTGGCTCACTTCTTTCATTCAACCCTCCTCCTACTCCCTCCCTCCCTCTCTCTCGATGTCCCTGAAAAGTTCTCCCTTAGTTCTCTCTCTCCTTCCCACACTCCATTTTTCTCTCCAACTCCACTCTCTTTTTACTCAATGTCTCCCCAACCCCCCCCCCCCTTCCCTTGTAGGGTGTGTTATGGCTTCTCTACCATACCTTTGTGTGCATACTAGACATGTTTTGTGTATTTGTGCACTCCATGGGGTTGTGTTGTATGAGTGGAAGAGAGACACAGACTGACTCAGAGACAGATAGAGTGATAGACAGACTGGTAGATCAATACAGACAGACAGACAGACAGACAGAAGTCGAGAGCTCACACCAGTATATTTGTCTAGGCCCGCCCCTCTCTCTCAGTGACGACAACATTGGCCTCTCTGCTGGAATGTGCCGGAGTCCCGCCCCTCATCATCCTCCCCCTCTGTCTCATTGTTTGGGTCTGAGGAGAGGACAAAGTTTCTCTCACTCTGTCGCGCTCTCTCTCCTCCTCTGCTGTGGCTGTTGGTGTTGTGGTGCAGCGATCCTCTCAACAGCTAGCCTGCGCTGGTTCACAGTGTGCAAAGGATACTTCATATCGACTACCGCACACAAAGGTGGACTAGACTGGCAGCACCTAGGTGAGGAAATACAGTATGTGTGTGTGTGGGGGGGGGGGAGGAAGGAGTGATTTAACAGTGAGCATTTGTACAAAAAACAAACACACACTCACACCTTTTAGTGTAAAAGTTGTTGATGTTGTGAGTGACATACCAAGGTACTTTGCTCTAACTGGGTAGCAGTGCTGAGCTGGAGATAGACATGTTGGAATGTGTGTGTGTGTGTATGTGTTTGCGTGTTTGGGAGGTGTTGATGGATGGATGGATGTGTGGGTAGCTTGGGCCAATGGCCCAGAAATGACAATTTCCTATATTCAGCTGTATATAGCTTTTGTCTGTGTGTGTCTATGTCTCGGTATGTGTCTATGTCTCTGTATGTGTAAACCTATACATGTGTCTCTGTGTTGGAATCACATCTCCTCCTAGGATCACATCTCCTCCTAGCATCACATCTCCTCCTAGCATCACATCTCCTCCTAGTATCACATCTCCTCCTAGCATCACATCTCCTCCTAGCATCACATCTCCTCCTAGCATCACATCTCCTCCTAGCATCACATCTCCTCCTAGCATCACATCTCCTCCTAGCATCACATCTCCTCCTAGCATCACATCTCCTCCTAGCATCACATCTCCTCCTAGCATCACATCTCCTCCTAGCATCACATCTCCTCCTAGCATCACATCTCCTCCTAGCATCACATCTCCTCCTAGCATCACATCTCCTCCTAGCGTCACATGCGTGTGTGTCTGGGTGGAGGGGTGAGTTGGAAGTGTGCAGTCAGGGTTGTGGCCGGGCACAGGCGTGGCTGCACTAGACTTTATTAGCTTGTTTGTGTTTTAGTTGGAATCGGACTCCTGCTCTTCTGCAGAGAGCACTGCTTCTCCCTTCTTTTCCTTACCCCCCCCCCGCCCCTCCCAGGCTTTCGCTGGTGAGGTACGGATGGAACATATGCCGATCACAGGTTGTTTGTTTTTTTGTCGACTGGATCCGAGTGTGTGTTCAAGTGTGTGTCTCTTGCCACGACCTACACAGAGGCAGCATTTGTAATCTTTAATCCCAAAAGATGAATGAAAGACTCATCTCACGCTTTCCATCTGTTTATCCTCTCTTTTGAGTACTGGTGAGTCTGGATGGAATCCTGTAAGTGGAGACACACCCATCATAGAGGACCCTCATCTCTCTCTCTCTCTCTCTCTCTCTCTCTCTCTCTCTCTCTCTCTCTCTCTCTCTCTCTCTCTCTGTCTCTCTCTCTCAAGGGAGGTTGTGTAAGAGGGTAGGATTGCATGGTGTGTGTGTCTATGTCTCCACCTCTCTATAAGCAGCAGATGTGGGGTCGGAAGCTTTGAGAGAAGCTTGTGTGAGATCTTGAAGCATTTAGGCTTATTTCAACACTCCTCCCTTAAGCTGGGAGGTTAGCTCTGATTGGCTTTAGGATTTAGCTTCATAACAGGTATCTTGACTGTAGTGCACTTACACGCTCACACACACACCACAAAATGTCAGTTTGCTTCAAGGTTATTCTGTCTGGATACAGTAACTTTGATACGTTTGTCTGTGTGTGTGGTCCTTAGTGAGAGAGAGAGAGAGAGAGAGAGAGAGAGAGAGAGAGAGAGAGAGAGAGAGAGAACCAGAGGGTCCCAGAGAGTTGACAGAAGAGTGTGGAATTCTCCAGTCTGGCACAAATGAATTCTGGGTTTGGTTTGAGAGAATACATAAAAAGTCTAGCGTGTGTGTTTGTGTATGTGTGTGTGTAGGCTTTTAGAGAGCTTAGCTGTAAGTCCGAGTGGAGCTCCTCAGCTGTAAAAACACGCCTCCTTCTTTCCTGTGCTCTCCCAGTTTCTCTCTTTCTTCTCCTTTTTGTCATCCAACCCCCTCCATTTCCTGTCTCCTTTATCAGCCCTGGAGGTTTTAAAGAAGGGACAGGTTGCCTTTTATGCCTATAACCTTATGTTTCCAGTCTTGCCAAGTCCCCCAGCCTCCCAGCCCCACAGCCTCCTAGCCCCCAATTCCCAGCTCCCACAGCCCACAGCCTCAGGTACTCCAAGGCTGGCAGAGAAGACATGAAGTTTAAGTTTAAGCGGTCTGCTTTAAGGGAGGTTGACCAAACGCACACTGCTGGAGTATGGAAAGGCTCTTATTGGATCCTGGAGCTTGTCCTTACTAACGGTGACCTTGGCTCCAGGCGTTGAATCTCTTCCGCCAGCTCTGCTCTTCTGCCAACCAGTCATGTAAATCTCTCCATGTATCACCTTGCCTGGTGCGTGTATATCACCTGTATGATAGCAGGTGCATGTGGATCACCTGTATGAACCTGGTGTGTGTGTATATCTCCAACAGTGCTGTGCGGAAAAGGTTAAAGTGGAGTGTGACAGTGAGAATCTGTGGAATGCTCTAGTGTCTGTGTCAGAACACCCAAGGACACGCTGACCATTCTTCTGAAGGTAAACGGAGAGGGAAGGAGAGTTACTGTGTAGCCGCCTGCAGTGACAGGACATCCAGTCCTGTAGTGGTTCACCCAGTTAGAGACCTGGCTTGGTCAACATGATCTTGAAAGTTATGTCAAATCACATGACAGTTCCCAGGAAGAACAGCAATCCTTCACTGAGCTTGAAAGTACCCACCCACACACACGCACATCTCTTCACCCCCCCCTTACCTCCGCACCCCCCTCCCCTCATCTCTCTCTCCTCTACTCCTCCACCCTCCCCCCCTGTCCCCATCCCCTAACCTTCTCTCCCCCTCTCCCCCACAGGCGCTGTGTATTAACGTCCAGTGCAGTGATGTTCTGGAGACCCTGAGTCTGTTGTTCTGTGGGGCGGATGTGAACTGCTCTCCAGACCAGGCCGACTGGCCCTCGCCCCTCTCCCTCGCCCAGGCCCACGCTCAGACACTCCAGGCTGAGTTCCTCAGCCGCAACCTCAACACAGGTGCAGACGCACACGTGCACACACACACACATGAGTAGACACACACAAACACACACATGTGTAGACACATACATGTGCACACACACACACACACACACACGTGAGTAGACACACACAAACACAGGCAGGTGTAGACACACACACGTGCGTGTTAACCCCCGGCCTGCCTCTCCCAGAGCTGCCTCGGTTGGAGGTGATCGGGCTGATGGAGGCGGTTCATTACTCCGCCCCCTCCTCCGTCTCCTGCAATGGCTTCCTGTTCAAGACCGGCTCTATGGCTCGGCCAATCACGGAGCGCAAGGCTAAGGAGGGTAGGCACACACGCACACACACGCATGCATGCTAACCTCCGATCAGTGTGTTTGAGGTGTGTTTAACACGCTTGTTTGTATGGCGGGCGTAGAGTTCAGCCGTCGCTGGTGCACACTGAACGATGGCTGCTTCAGCTACTACGAGAGTGACAAGAACTCCACCCCCAACGGCATGCTGAAGTCCACGGAGATCGTCTGTCTCGCCAGCAACACGCCTGACAAACATGGGTATGTACGTCCATGGAGCTGGACCGAACACGGGTATGTACGTCCATGGAGCTGGACCGAACACGGGTATGTACTGGATATCCATGTAACTGTGCCGTGGTAGATGCTGAACTCACCTATGTGTCGCTTTCTCTCCGTCTCTTGATCTCTCTCTCATTTTCTTCCTCTCGCCACCCCTCCCTCTCCCTCTCTCTCTCTCTCTCTCTGTGTCTCTGTGTCTCTCTCTCTCCCTCAGGTACGAGCACACGTTTGAGCTCTACTCGGACTCGGAGCGTTTGTATCTGTTTGGTACAGACGACCCAGAGAGCCACAGGGAGTGGGTCAAGTCCATCACCAAGGTAACCGCTGACACCTGCATCATCACCTACGGGATGTGTTTGAGCGTTCACGAAAGTCGACTCAATTTGTTATACAATCCTTACACTCTGCCCCGCCCCCTCTGCTGACAGACATTTATCCCAGCCAATGCAGAGCCCTTGCTGAGGCTGGGCTTTGAGCGGATTGGTAGGCTGCGGTATAAGGACGGGCTGAACCTGCAGAGCCCTCGGGTTGGCTGGTTTGCGCTGGTCGGCTCGTCGCTCCACGCGTACCTGGAGGACGGCGAGGGAGAGGAGATCCACCTCCGCAAGCTGCAGGAGCTGTGTGAGGAGAAGGAGACTGGGAGGACCAGGGGGTAGAGAGGGGTAGAGCATGGTGTTAGAGAAGGGTTCTCCAATCCTGGTCCTCGAGGGCCGCTGTCCTGCATGTTTTAGATGTTTCCCTGCTCCAGCACACCTGATTCAAATGAATGATCATTACCCGGCTTCCACAGAGCTTGATAACAACCCATCCATTTGAAAAGGGGTTAGAGATAAGTTAAAAGGAGGTTGTGTGTGGGTTATTAGGTATTTATAGACATAATATGGGTTTTATAGTAGTTCATGGTTCATGTACTGGATGGGTTATGGATGGGTTATATAGAAGTTATAGAGCAGTTATAGAGTATCCATATTGTATATTTGTAATCTCACCATATTGTGTGTTTGTCCCAGCCATCCAGCAGGAAAATGAGGTGCTGGTGCTGGTGGAGAGAGGGAGGTGAGAGGCAATGCAGACTGTGCGGCTTAGTGTGTGTGTCAATACTATATCAAGTGGTGGAGGTGACCCGCCCCTCCCTGGCTGTAGGACCCTGTACATGGAGGGGGAGAGGAAGCTGGACTTTGTGGGCTGGTGCGGGGCCATCCAGAGAGCAGCTAGCAGCAGCGGAGACTCTCTCGGCCAACAGCAACTCACTGAGACGGACATTCCTGTCCTGGTCGACCGTTGCATAGACTACATCACACAATGTGGTGAGCACACACACACACACACACACACAGCCTTCTTCCCATACCACCAAAACACAGTACTGAGTGAGAAGTGACTGAGTGGGTGTCCTCTGTACGTGTGTGTGTGTGTGTGTGTGTGTGGGGGGGGGGGGGGGGCATGAGTGTGTAGTTGTGTCTTTGTGGCCTCATGTGACTGTAAAAGTGGTAATTCTGGCTGTCAGCAAGAGTGCTGGACCACAACAAAACCTCACTGTTCCTTTCCCCTTCCCTCCCTCCGCTCACTCCCCCTCTCTCTTTCTCTTCTCCATAATCTTTATCTCTGCTGACATAGTCCTGTGGACTCTGCTCTACTCGTTGACTCACTGATTTGCTGGACATTAGTCAACTCTGGAGTATGTGCATGCGGGAAAACTTTGTGGATGTGCGACTGTGCGTGTTTGTGCGTGTGTTTTGTCCCTTCTATACGGATTGCTCCTGTTTACTGATTGGAATGTTAATCCTGTGGAGCTGCAGTCTGTGGTTGGAGCCTGACAGAACTCGGTCCTGGTACACACCAGTTCTGCCCTTCAACTCTCGACACCATGTATACATGCTCTGGAACTGGACCCGTGTTCTACAGTAGGGATACTGGATGTCCAGGCAGTGTTTGTGAAACTGATAACATTATTTGTTCACAGGGATCTGAGCGGTGTTGTGTCAGCAACACTCTGAGACTCTGAGTATCTGCAAAGGGCCTATTGTTATTCCACTTCCTCTCCTAACATTGCGTCTGTCTGTCTGCCTGCCTGTCTTCCCATGTTGGCGCATCTGTCAGGCCTGACGTCCGAGGGCATCTACCGTAAGAGTGGCGTGAACTCGCGCGTGGCGGCGCTGTGCGAGACGTTCCGGCAGGACGCCAGGAGGGTGCATCTCCGGGAGGGGGAGAACCAGGTGGACGACGTGGCCACCACGCTCAAACGCTTCTTCAGAGAGGCCGAGGAGGGCCTGTTCACCTCCCAGGACCACCAGGCGTGGCTCAGCACACCTGGTAAGGCCTGAAGTCCTCCTGTGGAGCAGACCAGGTCTTTAACCTGGGGGAACCGTCTCTCTTTCAGGGTTGGAAACTGGCGTTCTATGCGCCGCGGATCAAACCTGTTTCAGTGTGTGTGCTGGACACTTGTGTGTGTAGTTTAGTTTAGTTGATGAGTGGGTGCTGTTGAGGGTTATCCTGTGTGCTCTCTCTCTCGGCTGCTGGAAGGGGTCGTTGAGGCAGCTCAGTGTGTTGCTCACTCTTGAATTATCCATGTTGTGTGGGGACCCTAAAGTATCTCTACTGTGGGTTGTCTCTCGGTTGAGGTATCTCTCCTGTGTGTGGTGAGTTGAGGTATCTCTCCTGTGTGTGGTGTGTTGAGGTATCTCTCCTGTGTGTGGTGTGTTGAGGTATCTCTCCTGTGTGTGGTGTGTTGAGGTATCTCTCCTGTGTGTGGTGTGATGAGGTATCTCTCCTGTGTGTGGTGTGTTGAGGTATCTCTCCTGTGTGTGGTGTGTTGAGGTATCTCTCCTGTGTGTGGTGTGTTGAGTTATCTCTCCTGTGTGTTGAGGTATCTCTCCTGTGTGTGGTGTGTTGAGGTATCTCTCCTGTGTGTGGTGTGATGAGGTATCTCTCCTGTGTGTGGTGTGTTGAGGTATCTCTCCTGTGTGTGGTGTGTTGAGTTATCTCTCCTGTGTGTGGTGTGTTGAGGTATCTCTCCTGTGTGTGGTGTGTTGAGGTATCTCTCCTGTGTGTGGTGTGATGAGGTATCTCTCCTGTGTGTGGTGTGATGAGGTATCTCTCCTGTGTGTGGTCTCTCCCAGCCCTCCAGGATGACAGTGTAAAGATCTCTCAGTACCAGCTACTGCTCAACAGGCTGCCTCGGGTCAACAAGGCCACACTACGAGCACTGGTCAACCACCTGTATTGGTGAGACACACACACATACACACACACACACACACACACATAAATAATACACTTCAACTGCTGACACACATCCAGACACATGTCTTGCAAATGAAATCAAGAAATCAGGCTGTAACTGTTGTGTGTGTGTGTGTGTGTGTGTGTGTGTGTGTGTGTGTGTGTGTTTGGTCACAGTGTGCAACGGTTTGCAGAGCTGAATCAGATGAATCTTCATAACCTGGCCATTGTGTTTGGGCCTACACTGTTCCAGACAGATGGGAAAGACTATACTGCCGGCCGTGTCATAGAAGACCTCATACAGCACTACACACAGATCTTTGATGTAAGGTTATCTGGAGGGGGGGGGGGACAGACCAAAATAGATGTGTTGTGGTTGTGTTATGGTTGCGTTGCAGTTGTGTTGTGGTTGTGTTATGGTTGCGTTATGGTTGCGTTATGGTTGTGTTGCGGTTGTGATATGGTTGTGTTCTGGTTGTGTTATGGTTGTGTTGCGGTTGTGGTTGTGTTGTGGTTGTGTTGCGGTTGTGTTATGGTTGTGTTGCGGTTGTGTTATGGTTATGGTTGCGTTATGGTTGTTTTGCGGTTGTGTTGTGGTCCAGGTTGACGAGCAGCAGCTAAAGAGGCAGCTGGATGAGATCACGGTCATCATCAAGGTTCGAGAGAATCTGAACGCCAAGGTCTCTGTAAGTGCTCCATCCATCATCCTCTGTCATCATCCTCTGCAATGTTTCCTCAAGGATTTTTCTTTAGCAGTGGGGGCAGGTCTGTCTGCCCCCCCCCCCCCCCCCCAGCCGAAACAAAGTTCTAAGCCTAACACTATATTTCGGAGCAGGTTAATGTAATAGTCTAATAGCTAATGTCCTATTGCACACATATTTTCGTCCTATTTCCCCGAATGCAATAAGGTTAGGCTACTTAAAGACACCTTCCACCTATAAAGTATGTTCTAAATGGCATAAATGCTGGCAATTAATAATTGACGTAACAACTTATTGTAAATGGTCAGTAGCCTAGGCTATCGATTAAGGTAGGCCACTCGAAAGCATGTACACTGTCTGCTTCATTTGATCTTGATAGGCTAAGCATTCTGTAGCAAATAATAACGATAAACCCTCTATTTATTAATTAAAACTACTTCAGCATAATAATGGACCTAAAATACAAACGTGAGCAAGGGCAGCAATCGCTATCGAATCAACAGACGTGCAATTTAGCTAGCAGGGTAAGAATACAAACAACGAAAATCACCAGTTAACTTAATTTAAATTTGCAAGAACTATAGACTAATACAATAACAGGCTTAAATGAACTGACAACACAAGTTATACGACTTACAGTTCCCAAGGACGCACACACACAATCTCAACTGCGGTGTGAAGCGCGTATCCGTGCTATTCTCCGAGATGCACTCTAACAATCACTGCTGATAGACGGCGTTTTGTACAGCCCTGTTTCTGATACCGTGGCGGCAGAAATGTAGCCGTGGCGGGCTGCAAAATCAACATAGAGGAAACACTGCTCAGGATCCACTATCCACCATGTGGATCAGCCTATATCCATTACATTTACATTTATTCATTTAGCAGACGCTTTTATCCAAAGCGACTTCCAAGAGAGAGAGCTTTACAAAGTGCATAGGTCACTGATCATAACAACAAGATAGCCACAAAACATTGCGAGTAGCCAAAACATGAAGCACACATTGTGAACAACCAAAGTAAGTGCCAAAGGGAAGAACCATAAGAGCATGTAGTTAAACAAGTTACAATTAAACAACATGAACCGCTATACGTGCAAGTGTACCTGTGGGGAAAAAAAACAAGCAACAATAATAAAAACAATATATCACAGCGAGTACATTACCCTCTATCTATGATACTACCTGTCCTTGGGTGCTACTCTCATCCTACCACTTTGTCGTGTGTGCGTGGATACGTGTGTGTGTGTGTGTGTGTGTGTGCAGGCATCTGGCTCTGGGGACTTCATCTGCACGGTGTACCTGGAGGAGAAGAAGGAGACCGCCGAGCAGCATGTCAAGGTGAGCGCCACAACCATGTCGTCGAGCGTGTCGCATGCCTCATCCCCGGACGGTGCACCTCGACCCCCCCCCCCCCTCCCAGACCACACTGACACACCCACCTGACCCCCCCCACCCTACCCCATCCTGGCTGTCTCCCCAGATCCCTGGCTCCATGACGGCGGCTGAGCTGACCTGTGAGATCCTGGACAGACGGAAGATCACGGTCAGAGAGAAGGACTACTGGAGCTGCTGGGAAGTCAGCGAGAAGGAGGAGACTGGTGAGGGGGGGGGGCGGGGCAAGCGAGTGGGAGACGGAAGGAGAGAGGGGAAGGAGGGAGAGTAGAGTGGGAGCGGAGGGAGGGAGAGAGGGAGACGAGGCTAGTTGAGATCTCGGTCTTTCAAGATGTGTAGATCTTAGCTGTGGGGATGTGGGGGAAAACGTGTCACTGGGGCGTTTTAGTTTTAGGTAACACTGCCATTCTCTCTCTCTCTCTCTCTCTCTCTCTCTCTCTCTCTCTCTCTCTCTCTCTCTCTCTCTCTCTCTCTCTCTCTCTCTCTCTCTCTCTCTGTCTCTCTCAGAACGCCCGCTGCACCATCTGGAGAGAGTGTTGCCTATCTTACACTCTCTGGGCACAGACTCTCATCTGCTGATCAAGAAACACGTTTCCATGGAGGCTATGCTCATCTACCTGGGTACTATACACACACACACACACACACACCCACACACACACACTTGTACATACACATGTACTTACTTAGTGTGTGTGTGTCCCCATTACAGCCAGTAAAGTGGATGTGTCCAAACATGGAATGGTAAAGTTCCGGGAGGAGAGGAGCATTCTGGGATTGGGCCTAAGCTCTGGAAGTTTCCATGACCGCTACTTCATCCTCACTACTGGTTCCTTTAGGATGTACAAGGAAGTGCGGGTAAGACAAACACACGCACCATGGCATTCAACATTCTCATGTTCTCTCCTTCCCTCTCTCTTCCTCTTGCTCTGCCTTTCCCTTATGTCTTCTCTCTCTCTCATCCCCTCTTTCAGAGTAACCGTCCAGAGAGGGACTGGAATGTGAAGAATCTGAAGGTGTACCTTGGCATTAAGAAGAAACTGCGTCCACCCACCTGGTGAGAGACTGTCTGATCCTCACTCCTCTGGGGATGCCTCTTTCCTCTCCGGTTCCCTCTCTTTCTCTCCATCTCCATCTCCCCTTCTCCGTCTCCCTCTTCTCCTCCCTCTCTCTCTCTCTCTCTCTCTCTCTCTCTCTCTCTCTCTCTCTCTCTCTCTCTCTCTCTCTCTCTCTCTCCCTCTTCTCCTCCCCCGCCGGTCTGTCCCTCAACCGGAGCTCTGCATGCACGTGTCGGTTCAGCCACAGGAGGGCGCTGTGGCCCAGCAGAGCCCCAGCTCTCCCGTGGCAGCCTGAGAGACGCCGTCAGAGCAGCGAGACAGCTCAACGCAGGGGGGCCTCGTCGAGGGTTTCAGATCCTGCCCCTGATCCAGCGCCTCGGCCTTCCAGCCATTTCTGCCTCCACGAATGTACACAGTTTGGTTTTAATCTGTCCTGAAAACGATCTCTCTTTTTCTTCCATCTCCCCGCCGCAGCTGGGGTTTGACAGTGGTCTACGAGGGGGACAAACTGGAGAAGTGGTAAGCAAGCGCGTGCGTTTGTGTGTGCGAGGCCCTGTTTTTCTTGGAAGTAGCTCTCAAGGCTATGCTAAATCAGGTCAGCTCTCTGTGTATGTTAGAGAGAGAGAGACGCACACACACACGAGAATAGGAAAGGTCAAGGCTTGCCAGGGGCACACACACACACACACCTGTATGTTACAGTAACAGTAAGGGGTTTTAAGCTGCTGGGGGAGCGGTACATATAGACGAAGACGTTACTGTCAACAACAGGCTTTAGTGTTCTAATTGGCGTGGATGTCACGGCCCCCGGGAGAACATCCTTCAGTCACGCGTGACCGCTGCAGCCCTGATGCACGCACCTGGGATGGGGGGGGGGGGGAGAGGGAGGGGTGGAGCGGGGGAGGGGGGGAGGGGGTGGAGCGAGGGAGGAGGGGAGGGGGTGGAGCGAGGGAGGGGGTGGAGCGAGGGAGGAGGGGAGGGGGACGGCAGGAAGACGTGAACGGGAGCTGTGGGAGAAGCCAGGGAGAACGGTTGACTTGGGGAGGTGAGCGGGGGAGTGGAGGAGAGAGGTGCGTAGAGCCGGGCTGTTCCACTGCCCGGCCTCCTAGTGAGGAGGGGGGAGATGGAGGGAGTGGGGTGGGGGTGGGCGTTGTTAGAAAGTCTCAGTGTCCTTTGCTCTAGGGAGCTCTGAGCCCTGATGAGCTCTGTTAACGATGGTAATGATGCAGGGATCCACCCTGTGTGTGCGTGTGCCCGTGCACTAGCGCGCATGTGTACATGCATGCCAGCGAGCCGTGTGCTCATGCGTGTACCAGCCGGAACGCGCTCTGTTCTACCCTGTAGAAACTGTCAAAGATACAAATGAACAAAGGTTGTTGTGTCTCCGTGGCTTTAATTTGATGCAAACAAGCTCATCGTTCTCATAAGGCATTCTCCTCATAGCGTCTCAGTGGCTGGGCTGAGTCAGAAGATAACTAGCTTTGAGGCGTTAAACACTCGCTGCTTTAATCACTGTTCCTCTTTGTTTGGACAGAGGAATTACGCTCCCTTGTTGATGCTCAGGGCCTTTCCCAGCACCCCCGCTGGAACACTACATGACTCTTTCTGCTCATTCTTCCTCTGACTTTTTTTTCTTCCTGTTTTTAATCCCCCCTTTTCCCCTGTCTTCCTGCCTGTCTCTGCAGGTATCTCTGCTGTGACACCCAGTCAGAGATGAGAGAGTGGTACGCCACCTTCCTTAGTATCCAGGTATGGACACACCCACTCACACCAGCTCACCCCCTCACACACTCCCCCTCACGATCCCACACACCCCCTCATACCCCCTGCCACCCGCCCACAACCCCGTTCCACACACACACACACACACTCCCACACCCATCCCACTACACCACAAGGGGGACAGGATTGGTCTCCCTGACTCACCAGAGAGGAGAAAAGATGGTGACTAACTGGTCTCATAGAGGACAGATAATAGCAATGATAATAACAATGACAACAATAACGCTGTGTTGTTATGTAAGCTAATTTTGGCCATGCTCAAGGTCGGAGTGCTGCCCCTTGGGAATGACTCACCGTGTTTGATCATGACAAGTGTTTACTTCCTCCCTTATCTCTTTCTTTCTCTATTTCTCCCTCCCTCCCTCCCTCTCTCCCTGTCTCCCTGTCTCCCTGTCTCCCTCCCTCCCTGTCTCCCTGTCTCCCTGTCTCCCTCCCTCCCTGTCTCCCTGTCTCCCTCCCTCCCTGTCTCTCTGTCTCCCTGTCTCCCTCCCTCCCTGTCTCCCTCCCTCCCTGTCTCCCTCCCTCTCTGTCTCCCTGTCTCCCTCCCTCTCTGTCTCCCTGTCTCCCTGTCTCCCTCCCTCCCTGTCTCCCTGTCTCCCTCCCTCTCTGTCTCCCTGTCTCCCTCCCTCTCTGTCTCCCTCCCTCCCTGTCTCCCTCCCTCTCTGTCTCCCTCCCTCTCTGTCTCCCTCCCTCTCTGTCTCCCTCCCTCCCTGTCTCCCTCCCTCTCTGTCTCCCTCCCTCTCTGTCTCCCTCCCTCCCTGTCTCCCTGTCTCCCTGTCTCCCTCCCTCCCTGTCTCCCTGTCTCCCTGTCTCCCTCTCTCTCTGTCTCCCTGTCTCCCTGTCTCCCTGTCTCCCTGTCTCCCTCCCTCTCTGTCTCCCTGTCTCCCTCCCTCCCTGTCTCCCTCCCACTCTGTCTCCCTCCCTCTCTGTCTCCCTCCCTCTCTGTCTCTCTCCGTCTCTCTCCCTCCCTCTCTGTCTCTCTCCGTCTCTCTCCCTCCCTCTGTCTCCCTCTCTGTCTCCCTCCCTCTCTGTCTCTCTCCGTCTCTCTCCCTCCCTCTGTCTCCCTCTCTGTCTCCCTCCCTCTCTGTCTCTCTCTCTCTGTCTCTCTCTCAGTTTGAGGGTAACGTATGGCCTACTGATGCGGTGCACCTGCGTGTGTCCCGGGCGTTGCCATTGGATACGCGTCACGGTAATGTGTCGTTGATTCCGTTGCGAGGCAGCGAAAATGAAATGCGGAACAGCGTAGCAGCTTTCAGCCAAGACCCGCTTGCTGTGAGTTGATTCTGCAATCACTGGGTTTAATCTAGTGCTATCGGCCAATCAGAGAGCTCAATCGAGGGCTCCAGGCCTATCAGAAGCCTCCTTGTTGACCCCGGGATCCACTACCACTCTGCTCGCTCCATGGGAGGCAGACCGGTAACCCCTAGGTCAGCTTGGAACCTCTGACCCCCTGATTCACTCTGATTGGTTAGTCAGCTTCAGCCATGCACACACACACACGGCTTGGCAGATATCTGTGTACTTCCACGGCTGGGCTAGTTTAACAGGACAGTATTGATTACATAAGATCAATATGGTGGAATGGTATGAGATATTCCATGGCTCTCTCTATCTATAGCTGGCCTTTGTTTGGTGGGTTGTGCTTTGGTGAGCTTGAGGTTCCAATACAGCTTCTATAGTCAGCTTGGTGCCCCAGGGTGTGTGTGTGAGTGGGTATGTGCATACCACCGAGGTTCCGTGTGTGTGTGTGTTCTTAAAAAAAAAAAAATCACACCTCAAATTTACTGTTTTGATTCTGTGCGGTGCATATGCATTATTCTGTAGTAATGTTGTTATGTCTGTGTGTTTGTTTGGGTGTGTGTGTGTGTGTGTGTGTGTGAGAGAGAGAGAGAGAGAGAGAGAGAGAGAGAGAGAGAGAGAGAGAGAGAGAGAGAGAGAGAGAGAGAGAGAGAGAGAGAGAGAGAGAGAGAGAGAGAGAGAGAGAGAGAGAGAGAGAGAGAGAGAGAGAGAGAGAGAGAGAGAGAGAGAGAGAGAGAGAGAGAGAGAGAGAGAGAGAGAGAGAGAGAGAGAGAGAGAGAGAGAGAGAGAGAGAGAGAGAGAGAGAGAGAGAGAGAGAGAGAGAGAGAGAGAGAGAGAGAGAGAGAGAGAGAGAGAGAGAGACTGTGAATGCTGATGTACACGTCTGTCTAGCGTGCCTTCATGAACGCAAGCCGTCTGAACACGGATTGTATTTGACATGCCTGTTAGCCCTCACCCTCACACATGGCTCGGTTACTCAGCCCATGTGTGTGTGCGCATGTGTGTATCTGTGTGTCTCAATCTCTCTCTTTCCTCCCTCAGCTTTTTAGAGATGTGCGATGATGGACCCAGATGCAGGTGAGGAGTGCAGGGTTGTGTTTGAAGCTCTGTGTTGGCCTGGCTGCTGTGTCCTGTGTGCGTGTCTGTCTGTCTGACTGACGGGTGTTCTGTGTTCCGTAGGAGGCAGACCAGCCACACAATCACTTGAACATTCCAGCAACAACATTCCACAACCCTACCTGAATGATTCAAACACACACATGCATTCACAGACACGCACACACACACACCTGCGCCAGTAAGCTGGACCCCCCCCCTTCGCAGGCCTTTCCCTGTGTTCCACCTGCCCCCCACGTCCTCCCCACACTTCCCCTCCCCAGAACTGCCGGACAGGAAGTGACCTCACCGCTGGGCTGCATTTACGGGGATACCCGAAGAAGGGTCCGAGACTACATCTGCTGCAGTTCTCCGGAGGCCAGGAGAGGAGGCCCAGCACAGACTAGCAGTGGGACCAGGGGGGGAGACCATCCCCCCAGCTCCAGCACTGTCTAAACCTGGACCCCGTCACACCCACAGACAGCTTATGGAGTTACAGTTGCGAAGAAGATGGACTTTTCTAGTTTCAATATTGACTGACAATCTGGCTCTCTGTTCTCTGTCTAGGTCCTCCTGCTTTTGTCTCCCACTAGCTCCCTTCTTGTTCTCGAGGCCCTGTCCCTCCGCCGCTCTCCACATGCATCCCCGTCTTCATGTCTGCTTCTCTCTGTCCTCCTCCGTCTCTCTTCCCTCAGATCCTCCCATGACTCCCAAGATCCTTCCTCTATTTTAACACATAGTTATTTATTTTTCCCGGAGAGGGAGGTTGGCTCTTTTGCCAGTGTTACATTTAGCCGTAGGCCTAACCTGTAAATACACACCCTTTTCCAGTACACACACAGTCCTCCATGTTGCCAGTATGTGTGTGTGAACCTTCCTTTGTTCCAAGACATGGCAAGAAAATGTGTTTCTCTCTGTGTCATTTCTTCTCTTTGTCTGTATTGGATTTGATATATATTTAGTGTTTACTTAAGTCTAATAAATACGTGTCGGTCAGAGTGACCTGCGTGCCTTGGAGTGTTTTGAAAGGTTAAGCTCCTCTGGCAGCAAATTAGCCTCTCAGTAGCCCCTCATTTGGAAGACATTCTTCATCTTCTCCTCTGAGAGCTGACAGAACAGCACACACACTTTACAGACCCCTGCAGGAGAGTAGGACACTGAGACTGGCCTGCACGAATGATTGCATGCACATACACACACACACAGACACACACTCATCCAGTTGTTTACCATGCCTGGGGCTTTCATAACTGTCACTCTTCAGCTTGGAAATGGTGGCCGTCAGGTGTACCATGAGGAAAATGTCAGACGTGTGTGTGTTGTGTGTGTGTGTTCATGTGTCTATGTTTGTGTGTGTACAATGTACAGTGATCCTTGGGATAGGCTGGAGAGGTTGCAGGATGGAGAGGTGTGTGTGCCTGTGTGTGTGTGTGAGTCATGGTGTTCCACCAGCTCTGATCTCGTGGTCCTGAGTTGAGTCGACACAACAGGGTCGTCCTCCACCTCAGGACACGCACAGGAGACCTGCCAGGGAGACACACACACACACACACATACACACAGACACGCGCTCAGCCAGGGGTGTTGACTTGACTGAATAGGTCATGGGGATGTTGTGTAAGAAGAAGACACCAGAGGAAACCTTGGAGAGAGAGAAGAGAGGGAGAGGGAATGTTGGAGATGGCCACACGTGAGCCAGTCCTGATGAGGTTGAGCCCTCCAAAGTCAGCTCATCTAGAATGAGCCTGTTGGCGAGGGCAAGATGGCAGGATGACCAGAGTAAGTGATGGGGGTAAGGAGATGGGGAGAAGAAAAGGAAGTAGAGATGGATGGATGAGGAGGAGAGCAAGAGAGGCCCGGAAGAGGAGACAGATTCAGAATGAAGAGAGGCTGGGGCTGACATGATTTCGACGTGTAAACCCCGACATTCTCATGTCACGACCGTCACCTTCCTGCATGTATTAACCCTAGCCCAGTCAATCTCCACCAACTGATCACACGCACACACAACACTTATTTACCTCAGACCAAGTCGTATCTGGCTGACTCCAACTCTTCAAAGACCCCCCCGCCGCCCTCAACCACCACCACCACCTTCTGAGGTAATCACCAATTACTGCTTGTCAGAAATGGTCTTTGCGAGCCGTCCCCATGGTAACCGCGTCTCTCTCCTTCCAGCAGAATCAATTTGGCGCTTGCGTAACGGTCCTGTACAGCAGGCACTGAAGTAGAGCCGGAAGAACGGATTCTCACTTTTAGGGGTTAGAGGGGAGGCTATTTCTGTCCCTTCGTGCTCTCTCTTTCTGTCTCTCATCTCTCTCTCATCTCTCTCATTTAAAATCAAGGTCCATGCCTCGCTTGTCCGTGCCTTGCTAGCCAGACCAAAGGAGATCAGAGGACACCGTTTGAGGTAGGAGGGGGGAGAGGGAGGGAGGGAGAGGAGGAGATGGCTAATAAGAGATTAGTCATGCTAAGGAAGCAGTAGAGTAGTGTGCCACTAGCTTGTGAGGGGTCATGTGTTTCGGGGGGGAGGGGGGGTGTATGAGGTCGGGAGGTCGTGACTGGCGTGTGGGCGTGTTGGGGGAGGGGGTTGTGTGTGACGTGTGTGTGTGTGTATAGGGGGGGGGGGGGGGCGGTTGAGGGGGCAAGGTTTTGTGGGGATCTGTGTGCAGGAGGAGACGACAGAGTATGTAATGTGACTCCTAATCTGTACAGCTACATTAGGCACAGATAGCTGTGATGAACACACACACACGCGCGCTTCTGATGAGGGCTGTCGGGGAGGACATGTTTTGGGGCATGCGGCGCTGTCACTGATGTAGCACGGGTGCTGTCGGGCCTGCGTGGTGCTCCTCGGCCCCCTGCTTGTCTGACACTGAACGAGACGCAACGAGCGCTCGATCCCTGCTCGCCCATTCCGTCCGAGTTGGGATGTTTGTCCCACCTGTGTGAGGAGCAGGGATGGCCAGGACTAAGACGAAGCTGGAAGCCGCTGTGGCGAGGACGCTCCACAGAAAGAGGAGAGAGGGAGGGGAAGGGGGGAAGGGAAGAGGTATGGGGGAGGGAGGTGGGGTTTGTGTGTGTGTGTGTGTGTGTGTGGGGGGGGGGTGTTGGAGAGGGGTAGATGTAGCCACAGGGCTCTCGCCTGTAGAGCAGACTGTTTGTGCGTGTGTGTCTGCCTATTTGAGTTACATAAGCTATTTCGTTGCACAGGGGAGAAGCTCACCGCAGCTCACCGTAATCTTAGTGTCATGCAGTGTAAACTAAAAGCAATGTGGTTATAATAAGGGCTGGGGATGTACTGGGGTTGTACACAGGCAGTGGCACACACACACACACACACACGCACAACAAAGACACACATGCACACACCCACAAGCTGCTGTTCTGCTGCCTCTGGTTCCATGAGTCAGTTGTCAAAATTCGGTGACGTATTTCTGATTAAAAAGTTTTGACTTTAGCATAATCCGCTTTTCTCTCTGTCTATCTCTCACTTGCTCGCTCTCTGTTTCTCTCTGTTTCTCTCTCTCTCTACTCACGCACTCACCAGCTATCTTTTCCAGAATAATTAGTGGAGTGTGTGTGTGTCTTCTCAGCTGGTGCTAAGCTCTGCAAAATGCAAGCTATTTCAGTCAGATGGCCCCATCTGTGGGCATGTGTGAGTGTGGCTGTATATGTTAAGTGGTGTGTGTGTGTGAATGTATGTGTGTGTGTGTTCAGCCCCCCGACGGGACAGGAAGTGTATTCGTGGTGGATAAGCAAAGCAGTTTGATATGATATTCTAATGCTTGCTTCTCCCACTGTTGGCAGCCATCTGGCCCTTGACGCACATGCACACGGAGGGGGGTCATACACAATGTTCTATATTCATGACGGTACGAAGATCTCCGTAGGACACAGCAGCCAGACATCATGACAGTAGATGCTAGCCCAGTGCGGATGTGTGAAACCTCAGCCTCCCTGTTCAACATGCATAGGTCTGCATAGGGATGAGCAAGATGTTCTACGAGCTCCATTTCATACACTCCCGATTTAGACTGTGTTATGTCAGGGTTGCTGAACATCATACAGACACCACCACTGTTGTTTGCACCGTGATACTAACTGCATACCACACACACGTCCTCAGAATTACATTGATGACGATGAACTTTAAACTGCATTGTTGCGGTTTGGAGCTTAAGAACCATGTGAGGTGGGAGGTCAATCTAAATACAATCTACTGCCACTTGTGTCTTTTTTGCTCACGCATCCCTCCGCTTCTCCCTCTCTCCCTCTGGTCTCTCCCTCTGGTCTCTCCCTCTCTCCTCTGGCCTCTCCCTCTGGTCTCTCCCTCTGGTCCCTCCCTCTCTCCTCTGGTCTCTCCCTCTGGTCTCTTCCTCTCTCCTCTGGTCTCTCCCTCTGGTCTCTCCCTCTGGTCTCTCCCTCTCTCCTCTGGTGTCTCCCTCTGGTCTCTCCCTCTCTCCTCTGGTCTCTCCCTCTGGTCTCTCCCTCTCTCCCTCTGGTCTCTCCCTCTGGTCTCTCCCTCTCTCCTCTGGCCTCTCCCTCTGGTCTCTCCCTCTGGTCTCTTCCTCTCTCCTCTGGTCTCTCCCTCTGGTCTCTCCCTCTGGTCTCTCCCTCTCTCCTCTGGTCTCTCCCTCTCTCCTCTGGTCTCTCCCTCTGGTCTCTCCCTCTCTCCTCTGGTCTCTCCCTCTGGTCTCTCCCTCTCCATGCAAGTCCAGGCACCTCCAAGCTCTGGGACACAGGACCAACACCCAGCCCAACGTTCAATCTCAGTTGCTTTGGTAAAGTTATCGCAATATCTTTTACATTTGCAAAACAGTGAGTGAATTTCTCTGAATAATTTGTACAAAGAGCAACACACAATGGATTACATTGTTCACAAACAAGATAGTCAAAATGCTTTGCCATGTTGTCAGTATTCTTGAAGTGGTTTTTGATGTTAACTATGGTTAAGGTTTGGATGACAGTGATTGAAAATGCCCAAGGCTACAATTTTCATATATCAATTTCAACAGAACAAAGCTACACATTACCGTGTGGGGGAGATTGGTTGCAAGAGATTGGACACATTTACGCTTTTACTGTTTGTAGTATAATTTGCTGACAGACCATGTTACTGGGATAAAGACAAGAAGACAAGACTGAAGACAAACACAGGGCAACCCCTCAGGCAGAACTATACATGAAGCAGAGAATTACAGTTACATCAGTGGGTTCAACCATTTTGCATGTTAAGACTTGTACAATGAACTAATGTCTCAATGTCAATTGACACAATCAATTTATAATGTAGGAAAGAGCAGACAATTGCTTTTGCAGTGGTTCAAGTTCAAATATTTTATTGTCAGATGCACAGAACTACTACTCACGCACGCACGGGTCAGACTGGGCACTGAAATTCTTTGGACAAGACAACGCTAAGCAACCTGGCATAACATGACATATACTGTACGTACTCAGATCATAGGTTACACCTATGATAAGCTAACATATAATATAATAAACCTCCTAAATATACAAAATAATAAACAATACAGTATACTAAACCTATAATACACATAATATCCTATACTAACCTTATAACCTATACTAACCTCGAGACAAGTAGGGTACAATTAGTGCAATATTGATGATTGTGCAACCAGTAGCTGAAAGTGCAACCAGTAGCTGAAGTGACAGTGTGTAAAGTGACTAGTGTGAGTGTCAACAGTCTATCAATGTCCATATCAATGTTCATTCAGAAGCCTGATGGCCCTTGGAAAGAAACTGTTTTCCAGTCTGCGTGTGCGAGACCGAATGCTTCAGTATCGCTGCCAGAAGGCAACGGGGTAAAAGACTAAATGATGGGTGGTAACAGTCTCTTAGAATCCTGCCAGCTTTCCTGAGGCAACGTGTGTGGTAGGTGTCCTGTAGAGCTGGGAGCTTCCTGCCGATGGTGAACTCAGCAGACCTGACCACTACGTAGGACCTTGCGATCCCTGTCTGTGCAGCTCCCATACCACACTGTGATGCAGCCAGTCCGTATGCTCTCTATAGTGCATCTGTAGAAGTTTTTAAGGATGACTGAGTCCATGCCAAACTTCTTCAGTCTCCTCAGGAAGAAGAGGCGTTTCCGGGCCGCTTTAACCACCGTGTCCGTGTGAGCAGACCAGGTGAGATCATTGCTGATGTTCACCATGAGGAACCTGAAGCAGCTGACCTTCAACACTTTGGATCCGTTGATGTGTAAGGGTGCATGCTCCTCCTCCTGCCGCCTCCTATAGTCCACAATCATGACGTTGAGAGAGAGGTTATTGTCCTGACACCATGATGTCAGGGTATCAACCTCCTCTCTGTAGGCTGACTCATCACTGTCAGAGATGAGGCCCACGATGGTTGTGTCGTCAGCAAACTTAACAAGGAGGTTGGACCTGTTTGTTGCCGCACAGTGGTGAGTGAACAAGGAGAACAGGAGAGGGCTGAGCACACAGCCCTGGGGGGTGCCTGTGTTGGTGGTCAGTGTGGATGAGATGCGGTCACCGATTCTCACCACCTGTGGCCTACCCGTCAGGAAGTTGAAGATGATGTGACTAGACAATGTGGAGGTTGAACAAGCAGCATTGAGAATTTCAATTGGGATCTGAGAAAAGTACCAAAGCGACTGAGAAAAACTAATGTACAGGGTTACAGTTAGGGTTAGGGTTAGAATTTGGGTGCAGTGGAGAGAGGTATGGAAAATAGACAATGGAAAATAGATCATTCCTGGATCTGCCGGATATGAGAAGGATTGCTTTTAATTCAAGAACATATTTCCAAACCGAGTGTTTGTCAACTAATCCTCCCAGTGACGTGTGTGAGTGCTGCGCTCAAGCTGTGTTCAGACAGAGGGAAGCCTTCCTCTCGACAGCCTGCCTGTCTGCCGGATCAACAACAAACACCAAGAGGGAGGGGACAAGAAGAGGGGAGATAGAGAGAGGGGAAGAAACAGACAAGGAGAGAGAGATGATCAGAGAGAGAGAGAGAGAGGAGAGAGAGAGAACAGACAAGGAGAGAGAGATGATGAGAAAGAGAGAAACAGACAAGGAGAGAGAGGTGATCAGAGAGAGAGAGAGAGAGAAAGAGGGAGAGAGAGAAACAGACAAGGGGAAGGAGATGATCAGAGAGAGAGAGAGAAACAGACAAGGAGAGAAGATGATCAGAGAGAGAGAGAGAAACAGCAAAAAGGAGAGACTGAAAAGGACAAGGGGTGACAGAGAGATGTAGGTCCGTTAATAGTGTTAGTCTGTGAGTCGGAGCCTGCAGCACCTGAGTTCCTCTGGACAAAGGGCCTTTCTGGGATCCAGCTGAGCACCTAGGCTCTACAAGATCGAATGGAACACACACACCACATACACACACACACTGTTATTATTTTATTATTTAAAACAGAATGAGGAGAAGAGTGACAGGTTATTTCACACCTTCCTCCTTCCTCCATGTCTCTTCTGGATGATGAGAAAGAAGCGAGAGAGAGGGAGAGAGGGAGAGAGAGAGGGAGACAGGGAGAGCGAGGAGAGAAAGCTGGAGAGGAATAGCAGAAGAGAGAGAGAGAGAGAGAGAGAGAGAGAGAGAGAGAGAGAGAGAGAGAGAGAGAGAGAGAGAGAGAGAGAGAGAGAGAGAGAGAGAAGAGAGAGAGAGAGAGAGAGAGAGAGAGAGAGAGAGAGAGAGAGAGAGAGAGAGAGAGAGAGAGCAGAGAGAGAGAGAGAGCTGATTGTGATTGACAGCTCCAACTGGGAGTCCTGGGATGCCCTGTATAGACCCTGCAGGGATTTGGAAAACACACACACTTTCAAAATCAGACAGGTCTCGAAAGCATGTAGATCACAGCCCATTATGTACCTGCTATCATTCCTATCGTTTTTTGATGAACTGTTGACGAGCCATTGGTACAGTATGTCACACAATATCAGTGTGTGCCTCTACATGTTTAAATACAAAATGTGTGGAAAAACTACAATGTCCAAAAGTACTAGGCTGGCTACGGGCCTATTCTTGGGCTACAACATCAGTACATGGAAAATACAAGATGACCGGATTTGACTGCTCTGTTTGGGCACATTTACCGACAGCACGAGCGCATGCAGCCTTCCTTGCCGTGAGCGCTCAACTCCAGTTTGTCTGTACCCGTGCTCGATCACAGGGCTGCTGTAGTATCAGTAACAGAATCCCGACCAATCCCCGCGCTCTGTCAGAGCAGGAGACAAGACGGAGAGAGAGAGGGAGGAAGGCAGAGAGACGAGCACACCCATCTATCTATCCTCCCTTCTCTTCCCTAGCCAACAGAAACACAACATTCTCTCCCAATCAGCGTGCCGGACACGCAACCATCTCGCACAGTACTCCGTGGCGGCTCGCAGCAGCTGTTCGGTCTTACCGGGAGGTGTGAGGCAGGATGCGCGATGGGGCAAGCGTGCGGACACGCGCTCCTCTGCCGTAGCCAGCCACCTGCCTCAGATATGTAAGTACCCTATCATGTCTCTGTGCGTTAGAGCGCGCGTGTCTGTACATGTAACGAACAGTTTCTAAGCAGTTTGTGTTCCGAGTCTTCTGTAAGTTTATAATACAGTCTAGACCGATAGGTCGCCACTGTGATCGGATGCTGTGCTAGTAGAGAAGGCTTCTCCTGTGGCATACAGCGTGGTATTGTAGGAGTCTACGTCAGTAGAATATATATTGGTACAGCAAGAGCTTCTATAGCCCATAGGATGAAACGTGGAATTGTAGGTATATGTAGGCTACAGTAAATATATTTACAGGCATGTGATTTGACCCATGGATTTTTATGTTTTGGTGTGTGTGTGTGTGTGAGAGAGAGAGAGAGAGAGAGAGAGAGAGAGAGAGAGAGATACCATCATAAAGTTGCTTTAAGGGGTTACTTTGGCCTGGTAGGCGTGATGGGGATATTAGATGTGTATTGCCAACCCAAAACATGTCATTTCAATGAACATGTCAGACCCAGACTTAAGATTTAGCGATTGGAACATATGTTATGTGCATCTGTACTTTCTCTTCTCCATCACTTTTTCTCTCTCACACAGAGAAAGGGAGTGTAACTTGACTCTGAGTGTAGTGTGTGTGTGTGTGTGTGTCCAGAATGCTGAGGCTGCAGAGTGTGATCATCTCTCATCAATACTAAGGGACTCCTGCTAACACAGCCCTATAGGGCTTTGTGAGGTCAGGTCTGCACACACACACTGTTACTGTCTCTCTCTCTCTCTCTCTCTCTCTCTCTCTCATCATCTCTCTCTCTCTCTCTCTCTCTCTCTCTCTCTCTCTCTCCACAGTAATTCTGGGAGAAATAAATTAATGTATATACTCTGTCTTTATACTGTATATATGAGTATATATAGGGAGTGTGTATGTGTGTGTGTGTGTGTTGCAGTGGTTTAGACTTACATCATGACTCAAGGCTAGCTCCCTCCCACACTCACGCTCACATTTTCCACTTGATCTGAAGTGTCACCAGGAGCACACACACACATACCTCCCCATGGCTGAGAAATAAAAATGTTAGTGAAACAAAAAGAAAATGCCATGCAGCAGAGAGAAAATGGAGGAAAACAAAGATCACTATCCACTACAATATCTACAAAGATACACTAACCACCTATAACAAAACCATCCATCTAGCAAGGAGAGAATATTTCTCCAACATTATTACAGAAAATGCCCGAAATTCCAGAGTTCTTTTCTCCACCATTGACCAGCTGCTAAACACTGTCCCTGCCCCACCTCCATCCTCAATAGTTAAATGTGAAGAGCTTGCTTTGTTCTTCAAGAACAAAATAACTTTGATCAGAGCTAGTATTATTAATAGTGGGGTCGAAACTGACATCAGTAGATTCTGCAACATAACCATGAGCACATTTACCTGTATCACACTTAGTGAACTTTCCAAAATTGTCAGCGAATCTAACTCCACAACCTCAGATATTGATCCTATACCCACAACATTCTTTAAGCGAGTGTTTGATAGTGTCTCAGGTCCGGTGCTAGAGATTATAAACACATCCCTTAGAACTGGCGTTTTCCCAGATGCCTTCAAAACAGCTGTTGTAAAGCCCCTATTAAAGAAACCCAAATTGGATAACAGTCTACTTGCAAATTACAGACCAATATCAAACCTTACATTTATTAGTAAAGTACTGGAAAAGATAGTTTTAGTCCAATTAAATTATTTTCTAAGATTTTCTAACATAGATTTCCATAGCGATGCGGATGACACACAACTATATATATCCACTGAACCCAACGATGCAACGGCCATCAATTCCATTACCAACTGCCTGTTGGCAATAAACAAATGGATGAACGCTAACTTTCTTAAATTAAATGAAGACAAAACCGAAGTCCTACTATGTGGCCCCAAATCCAAAAGAGAGATGCTTATTAAGAATCTTGGAGGTTTAACCCCCTGTCTTAAACCAGAGGTGACGAGTCTTGGTGTAATCCTGGACTCAGATTTGAATTTCAACTCTCACATTAATAAAGTGACCAAAACAGATTTCTTTCACCTGAGGAATATAGCAAAGGTACGACCATTCATAAACCAAAATGATGCAGAGAAGTTAATTCATGCTTTTATATCCAGCCGGCTGGACTACTGTAACGCACTTTTCACTGGTATTCCCAAGAAAACCACTGAAAGACTACAGCTCATTCAAAATTCTGCAGCTAGATTATTAACCACAACTAAAAGGAGAGAACACATTAGTCCTGTCCTAGCTACTTTACACTGGCTCCCTGTTACCTTCAGAATTGACTTTAAGGTCCTTTTCCTCACATACAAAGCTCTACACGACAAGGACCTAGCTACATTGCTAACTCCTTTGTAAACTACACACCAGCTAGAACACTGCGATCATCAAATGCAGGCCTATTAGAGGTCACCAGAAGCAGTCATAAGAAGATTGGTGATTCGGCCTTTGTCAATTACGCCCCAAAACTATGGAACAAATTACCCATAAATATTAGGGAAGCAAACACTAGACATTTTTAAAAGACAGCTTAAAACCTACCTTTTTACCGAAGCATTTAAGTAATTTTATCTCAAAAGGGTTTTCCTACTTTTATTAATTATATTATTGTTACTTTTAAGATGCATGTTTAAAGTTAGTTTCTCTCTTGAACAGAGATCTTATTGGGATTTTTATTTTTGTTTGAATTGTTTATCACTTGTATTATTGTTTTTATTGATTTTATGTAAAGCACCTTGAGCTGCAATTCTTGTATGAAATGTGCTATATAAATAAAGTCTTACTTACTTACTTACTTACATACACACTCTGCCTTTACAAAACACATACACTCATAATTGAGCGCGCACGTAAGCACACACCCACATGCACACTCGATCATATTTAAACACACACACACACACAGCGGGTGGTAAGGGCTTTACAACGATGGGGTGTCTCTCTGTCTATCCTCTCTCATCAGCCTACACTCTCACTGAAGTGTGTATCAGCATGTGTCCGTGTGTGCATGTGTGTGTGCGTGTTTGTGTGGGTGTATGGGCACTTGTACATGTATGTCAGTGTGTGTGAGCGTGGCTACGTGTCGGTGTGTACGTGCTGGTGCGTGTGTGTGAGTGTGTGTGTGTGCCTGCATGTGTGTGTGTGGTTATGTAAGTGTGTGTTTGCGTACAAATTGTGTCTGGCTGTAATTGTCTAGACAGGCCCCATGGGGGAGAGCCTCAGTTCTGGCAGCCACTGGCATACGTCTGTGGAAGAACAGGTGTGTGTCTGCATGTGTGTGTGTGTGTGTCAGTGTGTGTTTGAAAACCATGAGGAACCCCTCAGCCTCTTTCTGTACCTTAATTGAAGGAGGCATGGACCTATACATTGTGTGTGTTCATGCGTGTCCTTGCACGTGTGTGTGTGTGTGTGTGTGTGTGTGTGTGTGTGTGTGTGTGTGTGTGTGTGTGTGTGTGTGTGTGTGTGTGTGTGTGTGTGTGTGTGTGTGTGTGTGTGTGTGGGGGGGGGGGTTACATTGCACATTGTGTCCACTGTTTGCCGAAACGTAGTTGTCTCGAACGAGAACTCATAACTGTCTTTTTCCCCAAAGCCATGTTATTCAATGATAGGGCTTTTCTACCCTTTACAGCTCAAGGTGTTTACAGAGAAAAACTCAATACTGGGAAAAAAGAGTGTTCCACAGCCTCGCTCTGTGGCTGCTGGATAATAGAACCGCCAGTCGGTCCCACACACCCCACTGGGGAGGCTGCTGGAGAAGGGGCCAAAGGCTGCCAGCCACTTAATACCATCAGAGAGATACAGCTGCTCATCTGGTCGGAGAGATACCATCAGAAAGACCTCATATGCATCACAGAGTTGCTAGTCCATACCTGCGTACCATCAGAGAGATACAGCTACTGGTCTCTACCTATGAAACCATCCATGTCAGAATCAGAATGGGATTTATTCGCCATGAAAGTTTGCACAGACAAGGAATTTGCTTTGGCAGGAAGGTGCATACAATAAACATATAGGGACCTAAAATTTAAATATGTGGACTATCTATACTAAGGGTACATAAAGGGTACATAAACTAGCAGTACTAAGTGTGTGAGTGTCTGTCCCTGGTGTTATACAGTGCGGTACATGAGGTATGATACATGTGTCCAGTGTGCAGCTGTCTGCTGGCTAGCATCGATTGGCTTCATTGATTAGCTTGTAGAGAGAGGGGGCAATAAATAGGCTATGTACTTTGGACATGATTTGGTATTCTGCGGTTGTAGGATTGTGGGATAAAAAAGTTCAGTTAGAAGCTGGCAGACACACATACAAACACAGTGACACCCCCCCATTCCACCCCCCCCCCACTCACACACTCACACACATACAGTATATGATACTTGTAATTGAATGCAGCTAGAGTACAAGGAGGAATCGATTTTAAAACAGCTGTGCGTGACAGTAACACACACACACACACGTGCCCACATATCCACATGCTCTTGCACGCATACACTGACTGGAGTCTGAAAGTTGGTGAACGTGTGAGAGCGCGCCCCCCCCCCATGATGTCCTCTCTGCAGGAGAGAGAGAGAGAGGTCTTGTCTCACCCTACTTCACTATAATGGGACTCTCTCTCCATCACTCCTCCCCAGCTCTCTGCCTCTATTCGCCTCTTCATCTTCCACTCTCTTCACCAGAGGACCCTCTGCCTTCCATCCCTTTCTCTCTCACCATTTTTCAGCTTTCACTTTCCATTCTTCTCCCTCCATGGTCGACCCTGTCTTCGATGGCTCCCCCCTGTGTGGAGAGGTTGAGAGTGACCACCAACAGGACAGGGAGAGGTGTGGGGGTCTGGTATAAGGGGACAAGAACAACTGATGAAAAGGAAGATTCAAAAAAGGAATGCTCTGGGTTGCCCAGCAACTACGTATGTGTGTGTGCGCGTGTGTGCGTGTGTCTGTGTGGAGAAACGCTCCACAAAGGGACCACAGTATTAATGAGATGAACTTCAGTCATGCTGCGCTCATCTGACAGTATTGCTTCCCTTGCTGAAAGGCTGTTCTAGTATTCTGAACAGACAAACACAAAAACAGGACATTCTGACACCTTAAAGTCGAAATATAATTAACGAACATCCTTCCGAACAATACGTACATGTGCACACAGACGCACACAGGAACACGTCTTAACACACAGAGACACACCGACTAAAATGCCGCTGTGAATTCACACATACATAGAGTACCCACACATTCACACACGCACACATATACAAACATACCCTCACAGCAATATGTCCTTGACCCTTAAAGTGTGTTTGTTTGATTTACACCAGGAACACATGTAGCCTTGGGTGACAGGCTTGTGCTAAAGGACAGGTCACAAAGTCGGACACACACACGCACACACACACACACATACACACACACACACACGCACCCACGTCACCCACACAAATAAGCAAGCGCGTATGAAAGCAAGGCATGCAGAACGGACAGACACACAAACACTAGCATACTGACATACACACGCTGTCAACTTTGGTTCTGACAGTTGTTACTGTTCTTGTCAGAAGTTAGAAACAAGATCATGTTTGAGCCTACTTTCTATGCGTGGTTGTTGTGTGTGTGTGTGTGTCTGCGTGTGTGGTTGTGGTTGCGGTTGTGTGTGCGTCCATGATTTCTAACCTCTGTAGAACCTTCCACACCTCAATCCCTGGTGTGTCTACCCTGGTCTCTATCCCTGGGGCAAAGGGACCTTATCAGTCTGCTGGTCTGACCTAGCCCCAGCACTACCCCTGCTCTGATCTGATCTCTCTCTCTCTTTTCTTTTCTCTCTCGTCTGTGGGTGAATCTTTTTCATCCTCACTTCCCTCTCAGTTTAAGCGAGAGAAGTATTTCTCTCTCAGCGGGGGTCACACCAGTGTGTTTGTACAGGACGTGCATATGTCTGGAGTATTTACATATGTGTGCGTGTGTGCGCGTGTGTGTGTATGAGACTGTAATTGTCTGTAGTTTTCTTCACTTACAGTAAATCAAGCGATCGACAGAGAGATAGCTAAAAAGAGAGAGATGTCCAGATGTCCTCTCCCTCCATCTGACTTGTGTTCACGCGTTCGCTGTCCTCCTCTCCCGTGGACACACTGTCTCCTTCCCCTGGGTTCTGGGTGGGACGAGGGATGGAGGGATGAGAAGGGTTTGACAGCCAGGAAGTGGAAGAGATTCTACAGGCTAGGGTGGGGAACAGGAAGAAGAGAGCGACAGTGAAGGAGGAGTGAAGACCGAGGAGGAAGGGTGAGGAGGTGATTTGAATAATGACCCGGGCGCTAATAAGTCACTTCCGATGTGTGTGTGTGTGTGTGTGTGTGGGGGGGGGGGGGGGGGGGGGGGGGGGGGGGGGGGGGGGGGGGGTTGTGTGCGTGTGTGTGCATGTTTATGTTGAGAGAGAGAGAAAAAGGGAGAGGGAAGAGCAGAAAGGAAGAAATGGAGTGTGTATGTGTGATAATCATCCTGGTGACCTTTAACTTAATCAGCAACAGTGGAAAACGCCCTGTCAGTCTTACTCATTTATCTCTTTCTCTCTCTCTTTCTCCCTCTCTCTCCCTCTCTTTCTCTCTCTCTCTCTCTCTCTCTTCTCTCTCTCTCTCTCTCTCTCTTTCTCTCTTTCTCTTACAGTTTTTCATGCTTCATCTCTTGCTTATCTTGATTATTCTCTCTGTGCAGCCTTTTATCTTTCACCTGTGACCTTTCCTCAGAAGATGAACCAACTGGGTGTGTGCACGTGTGCACATGTGTATGTGTGTATACACGTGCATGTGTATGTGTTTGGGCATTTTTGTGCATGTGTGTACTGTGCACAGTACCCAATGCTGTTCCCCACCCATACAGACACACACACACACACGCATACACACACACACACACACGCACACACAGAGTGCGGTCACCCCCCTCCCCCACTGAGCATCCTAGAACACAGTGCTCCATATGCTTCTTCCTGATTGTCGCTCACACTGATACATTATACATCACCTACTGAGACCCGCTGATCTCTCTCTCTCTCCCATCACTCTGTCACTCTGTAAACTGTCCTCTTTGCACACACACGCGCACGCCCAAAGACACACAGACACACAGACACACAGACACACCCTTGAGATCAGTGATTTATTCATGAAGTGACAGTATCCTTCTCCAGAACAGAGGGCTGTAGGCCGGGGTGGACCTGAGAGATGGAGGGAGGGATGGCACAGTGGGCAGGGACATAAGGAACGTTGTCTTCAGGGCACACAGAGCTGAAGCAAGCAGCAGTGAAGACAGTAGAACCCAGTACTGTAGAAACGCTCGAAATAGACAGATCAAAGTACACACAGAAGATACACGAGCGTAGATGCTGTAGAGATGGAGCAGACGCTCTTATCCAGAGCGACTTACAGTAAGTACAGGGACATTCCCCCCGAGGCAAGTAGGGTGAAGTGCCTTGCCCAAGGACACAATGTCATTTGGCAAGGGGATCGACGGGGATCGAACCAGCAACCTTCTGATTACTAGCCCGATTCCCTAATCGCTCAGCCACCTGACTCCACCAGATATGCACTAGGGTTTACAGAGCAGTAGATACAGTAAGTAAGACTTTATTTATATAGCACATTTCATACAAGAATTGCAGCTCAAGGTGCAGCTCAAGGTGCTTTACATAAAATCAATAAAAACAATAATACAAGTGATAAACAATTCAAACAAAAATAAAAATCCCAATAAGATCTCTGTTCAAGAGAGAAACCAACTTTAAACATGCATCTTAAAAGTAACAATAATATAATTAATAAAAGTAGGAAAACCCTTTTGAGATAAAATTACTTAAATGCTTCGGTAAAAAGGTAGGTTTTAAGCTGTTTAAGCTACAGTAGATATATTTACAGTAATGTAGCAGGAGACACAGTAGACACAGTAGACTACTGATGGTTTTACACCAGTACACACAACAGGATCCTCCTGGAGATAGAACACTCAGTCTACCGTGTCAGGAAGTTTAATGATGCTTTAGTCCAGTCACCTGGTCCAGGTCTGGGTACGTTTACAGCCCAAAGACATTACGCTGCTGATGAACGGGGCCTGTTTGTTTTAGCACCTACCTGCAGCAACCCAGCCCCACCCCAGGTGATGCCCACAGCCCCCACCCAGCAAGGTACACATTGCTCGTGGATCTGTGTTTTGAACTCTTTCTGCTCCCCTCATACATACGCAAACTCAAAGTCTGTCTCATATTACAACTTCAAAGGTTCCCACAGCTCTGTGTCTCCCGAACACCTGTTGTCC